>NW_017731492.1:3160905-3161819 GCF_001890085.2 Hipposideros armiger | reverse complement strand
TCTAAATGGATCAGTCTTACTTCTACAGTGCTCTTACTAAAACTCAGACCTTTTCACATGCTTTTCCTGTTTGAAATCTTTCAATGTTCCTCATAACTTTCACCGTAAAGCTCTACTCCATCACTTAGTCTAAGGGGCTTACAAGGTCAGGTCCCTACTTATCTCACCAGTTCCATGTCTGTGATTCCTTAAAATGCAACTGTTTGCTGCAAACGACTAGCAGTTGTTCCACACCATGTCACGCCCTTTTGTTTCTCTAGGGCTTTGCACCAATTGTTGGCTGTTTTCCTTTTTCTTTTTATCTATTACTTAACCTTTTAAAGCTCAGCTCAGGCTCAACCCACCCAGGAAGCCTTTTTGGATACTACAGCCTAATCTGAATTCCTCTTCCTTGGGAAGCTATATTTTCCTTGTGTCTTCATCATAAAACTCAGGGGCCTTTTTCTGAAGTTGAAGGTGACTAATATTTGTATGTTTGTCTTCTCTCAGTATTAATCCTCTCTAAACTCTCTGAGGAGTTCTGTTCTTTAGAACACCAGATCTTTTGGAGACAGTCTCCTTTTTGGTATTCTGTGGATTGGCATCCTCCAAATTTGGATCTCTCTCTGCCACTCCTTGTGTTTCTCCAGGGCTCCTTGTCACCCTTCCTCTGTGGAACTAGGAGTGTTTCTTGCAATTCTGTCTTTAGGAGTCTGATTTATTTTCCCCAATACATTTACTCCCTGTGGGTATCACTTCTTAAATTTAGAACCACTGTCTCTGTGAGATAAATCCTGAATCTCTAATCTCAATCCAGACCTGTGTTCCAAGATATTCCTCTATGATTTACAATTCCTTCATAATACTTATCAAAGTTTACTGTTATGTATTTGTGTGATTTTATGGCTGCTTTAATAACTCATTGCACTGTAAAT
>NW_017731492.1:3135946-3157591 GCF_001890085.2 Hipposideros armiger | reverse complement strand
CATGGAGGTGGCTTGGCATATTAGACTATGGATAAGTAACTCTTGGAGAACAACACTTAGGTTAAATACACATCCAGGCTCTGCCACTAACTTGTTTCACGATTCAGGGTCAATTACTTAATCTAAGTTGTAGTGTTCTAATCTTAAATAGTAAATCTATCTAAGAAGGTTCCTATCAGGCTTTGGGATCATATGTGTACAGTACCAACTACGATGCTTGAAATATAGTAGGAGTTCAATAAATGACACACAGCAGGTGCTCATTAAGTATCCCTATTATATTAATAAAACATAGCAAAGTTCCAACCTCATGAACCTTAAAACCTAACCTGCATTGCACTAATACCAAAATAATTTTGAATATGAAACATTTTTACCTCAGATATAATATTTTTAACATAATTTTATTATGTATTAAGTAAGCATCAAATAAAGCCTCTCCCTATACTTAAAAAGATCTATATATAAATTTTGTGTTGCTCTATTTCCTTATTTGGATTCATATGTGAGTGAATGAACAGAGCAGAGAATAAAGAGAATAAAATGAGTTATTTTGTGGATAAGTCATATTTCTGTTAATATTTTTCTTTCAGTTTCCTTCAAGCACTCTGAACATATACTCACTGAACTATCTCTATCATAAGGTCTGATTTTTCTTAATACCTACATTGAAACATGTTTATCTCCTGGGTTAAGCATTGAGCTCAGAGCTTGACACCTAAGTTTTCCATATGTTTACTATTATTATTGTTGTTGTATTTATCCACTTAGAAAAAAAGAAAGCAAGTCAGAGACAGCTGACATAAGAATAATGCTCTTTCACAGAGTTATGCCCATGCAAAAAATAAGCCTGCCATTAAAATTCACGGTGCAAAACCTAGGAATACAGTAATAGAATGAAATATTTCTGGAACCATTAAATACTTACTATAATTTTTATTATTGTTAGCCATCTTTTGTCCTAAGAGCAAAGATGTTTTTGCAAAACCAAACTCTCCCATTAAAAGTCTTTCCAAACCATGTAAAATTTACCTTGCAGGACATGGATTAGAGACCAGCAAATTTGTTATCAGGTTTTCAGCATATATATTTTGTCTAATTTTTTACATAGGTAGACACAAAAAGTAATTTTAGTGTTTTTTTTTCTTACTTTAAAAAATCATCTTGAAATAATAGAAATGGTTAAGTTGGGGAATCAAGAAAGTACTTAATATGGAATTGTAATCCCTAGTTTCCCATCCAATAGCTTCTCAAGTTCAATGTATGCTGCAAGAGGTAAGAACCTATATTCTTTTCACCTAGCACAGAAAAAGTATGACATGTTAAGTTTGCTGAGTAAATGAATAAAAAGTAGGTTATTGTAATTTGGTCAGCAAAAATTTTCCTGCTGGCCAACTGAAGGCCTGTGATGAGTCAAGAAGTAATTAATTATTGTATTTTCATCTTTAAAGGTACAAATAACAAGTTATTAGGCCTGAGAATCTCAGTATGCTATGAGGGGACGCATTCTGTTTACTGGTTTTAGGCATGGTGGATACAGAGTTATCCTCATTCATCCTTCCCTTGCTGGCAGCAAGAAAGATGTATTCTTATAGTTTTCCCTCTTCCTCACTTCAGCAGAAAGATGAGATGGAAAACAATGAAAGTGGTTATTTAATTTCATCTTAAATTGGTGCTATTTATATATCACATGCCTTCATAGAGCTTTGATNAACTTCAGGCTGTGCAAGGAAGAAAAGACTGGCAAGATAGAAGTGCTGTTCGGTGTGGTTGAGAGAATGTTGCCATTCATCTCAGGCCAAGTAAAGGGAAATTTAGGAAAAGCTGGAGAAGAATTCTTAGACTGACAGGTACTCGTACAGTTGTACAGGTATAATGCACTCTGGGGGTGCCAGTCATGTCATAGACATTATAGGTTAGTAATTTTCAATCAGATGACAGTAAAATATTTTGTTCTAATAAAGCCAATATATAATATGACAATTTTATGATAGATAGAAATATAATATCTAGAGTAAGTGACGCCTTTTCCTACTTTGCACAACAGTGACACTTGAGTTTGATATTTACCATCTAGGCTTTGGAAGCAATAGAGATTACTGCCTATCTCTAATTTAGAAAAATTTAAAGATAAAAATCTAACTGAACCTGGGCACTACTGCAGAGTGAGAAGAGAAAAGAGGGAGTAAGATGTACTCCCACTGCTAAGGAGCAAGTGTTCCTGTTTTCTGTGGGCTTAAGTAGTCTTGAAAGAAGTCAGTTCTTCCTGCTAGGACAAAGTGATCTTAGTGGAAAAAGTCTGGGTGTGTGTGTTCTACTTATGATGGCTGAGTAACCAATTATCCCCAAATGTAGTGACTTAAAGCAATGATGTTTAGTTGGATCAAGATCTGTAATCAGGACAGGGCTCAGCGAGGACAACTCTCTACTTGGTGTCAATGGGGAAGGCTTAAAGGCTTGGGGAGGGAAGCATGTGGAGGCTCACTCACTCACGTGTCTGCCACCCGGGCTGGGAAAACTCCAGCAGGTGGGGGCTCAAACAACTGTGGCTCCTTGGGCATCTCTAAGCAAACTCTATGTGATCTCACCAACATGGTGGCATCAGGGGAGCCAATATTCTTAGGTTATCATTTCAGGGCTCTCAAGGAGTATGTCATGAGCGAGAGAGAGATAACCTAGCAAAATTTACAACCTAGCCTTAAAAGACACACAATATTATTTCTGGTACATTCAATTGTTTGAAGGAATTACAAAGTTTAACCTAGTTTCAAGGGGAGGGAACAAAGGGCCCTCCTCTTGATAGAAGAGTGTAAGTGTCATGTGGAAGGAAGAATATGTGGCATGGGATATATATTGNTTTGTTCCCATCTTATTTTCTTCTTTGCTCTCCTTTATGTATTACATTTTTACCAAACTAGCCTTCTCCTGGTACTGACTTGGAAGATGGCCAGCTCCTTCTTGCCTCAGAATTTTGGAGTTGACTGTTTCCTGATACAATAGTCTTTCACTTTTCACTAGACAATGGCTCATTCAGGCCTCACCTTAAAATACCTCTTCCTCAGAGAGGCCTTGGCTATTCATGTTTCATAGAAAACAAACAAAAAATATCCCCCCATCCCTAATTCTCTATGCAAACTCTTTATGTGTTCAGCAGCTCCTACCCCCATCTGATAACACCATCTTGTTTATGTGTTTCCCTGTCTAGGGTTGGTGTCTCCCACTAGTGTGACAGCTCTATCAGGAACTATGGCTTTTTACCCACTGCCCATTCCTCTCCTTCAGCAGAGCGCCTGACACACATGGTGTGCCGAAAGATTACTGCACAGGGCAGCGTGGCAGAGAGGAAGAAATGCACCATTGGGGTCCCAGATTTCCAACCTGCCAGGTGTGTGTGTCACTTTAAACTCTCCTGGCCTCAGTTTCCTCACCTGTAAAAAATGTGTTTTTTCATAAGCAAGCTACTTGTAAGGATGAACTCATGTATTAGTTCACTTATGTGAGAAAATTCTAGAATGGTGTCTATAGCATTTAGCAGATAAACAGGCGATGGTAATGAAGAGAACTGGGTTTTCGGCCCATCTTCTCTAGCTCCACTGCCCTTAATACAGAATTATTAGTACAATTACAAGCTTAAACTGCCACAGTGGAGTTCCTCAGTTCTTGGTCCTTCCTGATTTCTTACAGCAAAACATGAGCGTTACACTCAGGTCAGAAAACCACTTGAACTTATTTTGATTATTATGACAGTGTTATCAGGCTTGCCAGATTAAAGCAATAGCCATCTCTGTATTGTTTCTACACTCAGGCCAACTGGATGCTATGCATTAAGATTAAATAACACCGAACCAGCTCTGCCTCTTGCATAGAATTAATTTTGGTATAGCTTCCATTTCATTAGAGGAACACTTTAAAACAGGTCAAGTGTAACGAAGACTAAATTGAAAATGCATTATTCTATTTCGGTTGGCCCTCCAAGCTGATACATATTTAATGCAATTTTATAGGGAAGTTCAAATGTCAGGCAGACTCCTCTAAGGAAACAAATGTCTTAAGTCTCACACTAGGTAATTTCAGGTAATACTGAGATAAACACTCAGTATATCTCTTCTACTCTTCCTGGTACATTTCCTGGGCAGAAAATAAGTGATTTGTGTGAGTTATATGGAGTACAGTGGACAGCAGTATGTGGAATACTGTTCTCTTTATTGTTTGTGTCTGTCTGGGACTTACTTTAAGCTTTCAGGAATGCCTTGGATTTTTCTACATTTTCTTCATTGGTCCTGGATTCTTGGAATTATGGACGTTTAATGAAATTGAGGTCCATGCCTTGCTGTTTATCCACATACTAACAGTTTTACTTATCAGGTTGTTCAGGCAGCTAGATGACCACAATGACTTTTAACATTTCACTAAGTGTAAAAACAGTTCCTTTTAGATAAATCCGCTTTCTNTGATGGAAATTTCTGTGGTGATGGAAATATTCTGTAGCTGTGTTGCCCAATATGGTGACCATTAAGCACTTGTAGATATTGAGCACTCGAAATGTGGCCAGTGCAAGTAAATAATTGACTTTTAAATTTTACATAATTGCAATTAATTTAAATTTAGATAGCCACACATGGGTAATGGCTACCATACTAGACAATACTATTCAAGAGTAAACTACCTGCTACTTGCTACTGTAAATTCACTGTATAGAATATTTTTTTCCACATATATCCTAAAACAAATCTTTCATCTTGATCTGAAGGACCCAGTCTCTTGGAGAAAGTCTTACCCTATCATCTGTAGGATAAGGGAGAACTGTTCACATCATTAGACAGATTTAAAAGCCATGAGACCCTAAACTCCTCTCACAAACTAATTCATACTATAATAAAACAGAGGAAATTTAAAAAAATATGCAAGTGTAATATTAAAGAGTTTAAGTTAAAACAAACTGGTCCATTTCACATATGATATATGTTTGATATACGCCAGGTGAGTCGCTGCCAGTGTTGCTTAATATCTTGGCAGTCTATTCTGTTCTGCCTGATCTCTCCCACTGAGTGGTTGGCATGGCCTATTTTCTGAGTTCTGTAGGAGCCTGTACTTGGCTGGGCATTGGGTCAGGAGGTCTCAGCTGTCTACACTCCTGCCGAGAGCCAGAGTTCTTCAGCAAAGGAGACGCAGGGCATATAAACTAACTGCCAGCAGTAACCCCATGCCCCAAGTGCTTGAACATGAGCCAAGCTGCAGCCTTGCTTTTGAATTTCACCTCCACAAACACAGTTTTTGTTAACAGCTAACTGTGTTTTCAATTAAAATGAGTTTCACTCTAGACTTCCCTCAAAGAGAGTCATCCTTTTCTGAAGGGATAGATGTTCAGAGGCAATAGAATGCAAACTGATTAAACCATGCAAGAAGGCTAGATCCATCTACAAAGTGTTGGAGGAGATAAAGTGTTATTGATCCTAGCTTCTTAGTGGGTGTTCTGTTCAGAGATTTAATCACAGGCAATACTTAAAAGTGGAATTAAAAGCAGTCCCTGGAAACCCTGAAGTTCAAATGTCTTGCTTTAGAGTCGAATCCCTTTCCCCAACAACCATCCAAATGTTGGTCACGGGAAAGCACATAAAAAAGTATCCCAACTCTTCCTGTTATCTGAAGGCTGAACAAATTAAATATGGTACTAATATTGAAAGAAGTCATAACTAAATAAAGATTATATAGTTTAAGGACCATGTTACTGAAGGCAAAGGGAGAGGATATATTTCAAATCCTCCGGTACCTACTGTTTTCCAGAATACATGTGAAGCCTCAGACACGATTTAACTGGTTAACAAAAGTTAGCTAGTATTACAGGATCCAAATCATGATCTTTACAGGGAACACTTCTCTATCACCTTTGGTTGTGGTGACCTCAACTGATGGTCATATCAACAGCTTTCCCAGTCTGGCCCCTAGTACCAGAACCTCCCACCCCTCAGATCCTCAAAATGCTTAGCTGAAGGCAAAGCTGACCTGTTGTTATACCTAAAGCTTCCTAGAGCTTATGGCTTTTCCTAGTTCTTGAAATCCAGCAGAGTTATGGAGACCAGTCCTAGATAAAATCTGAAAAAATATAACCGAAACCCTAAAAAACCTTTTAGGTAGAGATAACAATCCAGAGTAATGTGCAATAATCCAGAAAAAAACACATTTCTTAATGCCAGTGACTTTAGCAGCTCTGATAGCTTTGAATCTCTAGCATCTAAAATATTTTTTGCATACAGTAAATAGTTGTTCTATAACTTGTTATTCAACGTATGAGTGAAAAAAATCATAGACGTTGTACTATTTTGTTTTATAAAAATATGGACAATCAATGCAGTTCTAGCCAAACAAACAAAGCTCATCATCATGCAAAAGACTGATCCTTTACGTGTGTATGGAAATGTAATTCTCCTCTTTGTAAAACGAAGTATTTTCTCCCCCCCTCAATGTGAACACACACACACACACACACACACACACACACACACACACAGTCCATTTTATGGACGCCATCATGTTAATCAGGTTTAATGACCAAGAAAGGACAATGATCTGAAGGCTGTATAACAACATGTGTGTTCCAGGAGGTGGGAGGAAAATCCTAGAAACATTCAGGAGCTGACCACATCAGTGTAATTTTTAGGGGTCCCATGTGTTGTGCATGTCAACACATTCCTTTTAGAGTGAAGGGCACATTTTGCATTTCACCTTACTATTAAGAAAGGCCCAGAGTGCTCAGAGGGACTCTGGGTTTTAGCGACAGCAAAAATCAAACTTTGGAATAATGCTCAGACCCTTCATCAAATGACACAGAAGACAACCAGTTTTCAATGGGGCATGAGAGACACAGGAAGAGTGATAAGAAAGATCAGCTGCAATACAAGCAGCCTTGATGCTAGAGCCATAATAAGTGGCAAGTCCCATACTATAAAGTCCCCATGGTAAATAAGAATGCAAGTCCAGCAGGAGAAGTGCAGCAAAAGCCCTAGTTCAAGGCCATACTATGGCAGCAGAGTTCTCCTCAGTTGGAAGAGCAGCTCCAGGAATGCTACTTGGCTCTAGAAAGACTGAAGGCCTGTCCATTGACATCAGTCGGCAACATGACTGGAGCTTTCCCTCATGAACTTGATAATATGAGTATGATTGTCTACTGGGCAGAGCAGCAATTCACCGAACAACTGGACTTGCCCGTTACAAGGAGGCAGGGTTACAGCTATGTAACGAGGAAACAAAAACTATTTTAAAACTTGGTGGATCCGCTGTGGCACTATTGTTTATTCATACCCAGGTTTAATTTCAAATGGCTGATTAAAACCATGATCTGCTAAGGGCATGGTAAGCAGAAGGGAGATCAGAGACATCTCACCAGCCAGCCACCTAGTCTAACAGAACCGATCATCAAGACTGAGGGATATTTGAAGTGAGTGGTAAAAGAAGATGATGACTCACTTATGGTTTTGGCAGCTGCAATAGCAAAAGCTCATTTTACTCATCCATGTCTTTCACGTCTTCCCTCAGAAACTGTGACCGCTGCTCATCTACGAGTATCCTTGACAGCAGCTCATATGGCTCTGAGTGGTGCAACGGATGGGCCACAGCAGAAGTTCTCAGTGTTCCCAAGAACACTGGCTCCCTTCACCATTTCAGTATGTGCTTCAGCTTCTGGGTGCTTCTGTTTCTAAAGTGCTGTGACTGTGATTCTCTTTGGAAAACTGACCTTGGCTTCTTCGACAGCTTTCCCTGCATGTGAAGACAGTCAACATACCTGGAAGTTGCCCTTCCTCTAAGGGATGCTGAGCCAATGAATGACTGGCATGGGAGGATGGAGTCCCGCCTCCATGCCTCAAGTGGGGACAACTTCAAGTACATTTTATTGTTTTTGTTTTTGTTTTTTTGTTTTGTTTTTTTTTAAGCTGAGCCATCCTGCCACCTGTTGGCAGCTCAGCGGCTGCTCAGCTCAGGCCGGGAATCGAACCACTGTTGCTCAGCGCTCAAACTCTTGAGCGAGCTCTTAACCAACTGCACCACTCGGCCGGCCCTCAAGTACATTTTAGACTGCAGCGTCCCCTTGCAGGACCAGAGGAACTTTTCTGGACCTCTTCCTCTTCCCTGTCCTGCTTCTCCCACTTTTTTTCATGGCTTCTCTTGGGAACGCTCCCATAGGAAATCATTGCAAAAAATGTCCATCTCAGGATCTGCTTCTGGGCAAGCTGACCTAAGACAGATTCCTATTCATACTAATGTGGACATTTTGAGTAGGATATTTGAGTCTGGAATTCCTGGCAGAGATATAAGCTAGAGCTACCTATTTGAGAGTTTTTGGCCTATAATGCTACCTAAAGCCATGGACAGGCTAGGCAAGATCACCTAAGGAGTAAGTGTATATAAAGAAAAAGCCTCTGGATATACGAAGAGTGCAGGCTTTCTTAATCTTCTGCGCACACCTTTACTAATTCAATTAAAATATATCTTCATTTTCAGCTTTGGTCTCAGGACGGATCCAGACTCAGGCTCTATACAAGTTCTCAAATTAGTCCACCTCGTTTCTAGTTGTTTCCTAATTCTACATCCCATTTCATCAACCTATCAAACTTACCCTCTAGAGGTATGTAGACTGAGGGTATGGCTGATTTACAGGTCCATTGTATAAGCAAACCAAGATGGATCTCTCAATAAACCAGAACATTAACCACCTGTTCAGAGATGCAAATGCTTGGCTCAGGCTCAGCTGAAAGACTTCCCAGTGCATTTTACATTTGGGTAACACTTTCACCTTGACCTTGCTGGAAAATATGTTAGAATCTTAAAGGCAAGTCTGGTGAAATGTGGAGATGAAGATTTACAAAGGTAAAATCAAAATATGGTTTTGATACAATAAACCTATCTATTTAAAATGCTATGATTCACACAATGTC
Organism: Hipposideros armiger; assembly: GCF_001890085.2. Taxonomy (NCBI): domain Eukaryota; kingdom Metazoa; phylum Chordata; class Mammalia; order Chiroptera; family Hipposideridae; genus Hipposideros; species Hipposideros armiger. Next base: position 3,148,661 of record NW_017731492.1, on the reverse strand, counting down.
TTGTACATGGTACATCCTGAAAAAAAATTTTTGGTTGAATCTCCATTTATTGCAGAGTAAACTAGGGTACACAGACAAGCTTTAGAAATATTTTATACACCACATAACATCTTTACCTTAACATTATATATGACATTTCTAGACCAACTGAACAATTCAGATGAACCTTTGCCAAGTAAATGAAGTCATGGGAATACAATAGGGAATGATGGAAACTAATTGAAACATCATTTTGTTAAAGTACTGGCTTTCAAATTTCTTCTCATAAGTAGATTAGATTTTGTGAGCTGCGCCCTACATAGACCAAAAGCATAAAGTGTTTCATTTAAAAGAAAATCCTAGATGTTGACTTGAATTGAAAGTACACAGCTTTCTTTCCTTTTGACAGTTTGCTTTTGAAAGGTTTTTCTTGTGAAATACATAATATACTGTTGCTACTTGAATGTAATGATCCCTCACCCAAGAAGAAATAAAAGGAAGGCCAAATTTGGCTAATTTTACATCTTAAGGAACCTATTTGTGAGCAATTTGTGTGTTAAAAAAGCAGCAACAAGCACTACTATCAAAAGTAGCTTTCAAAAAAAAAAAAAGTAAGTGACGGATAAATGAATGCTGCCATGTTCACATGGAGATATTTTGACAATCTCACATACATTGCTTTGTTTTAAACCTATGTAGCTTTTTGTAGCTTTTGGGTCAACTTTAAGATATCCAAGGCCCACAGATCTTATTAGAATAATAAAAAAAAAAGAGTCACAGTACTATCTGTCTTATATGTTCCTAAAACAAACTAGAAATATAAACTAATAAAAAATTAAAAGTTGGAATGACTAGAAAACTCAAAGTATAATTGCAGTTGAATAATATATGGTACAAAGATTCAAAGGCAAAGACTAAGGAGAACATTTTTAATGATCACTAATAATTCAGTATTTGTTATTTATCCCTAGGCTTAGATATTTCTTATTCACAACAGCAACATCATGCTTATACAGTCCTGAGTAGCAGAAATAATAATATTCAATAGCACACATATTTATTTGAAAAAGTCTCAAGAATCTTGATGGTTCCCAAATCCATCCCTTTGTTCCCAAGCCAGGTAACATTTGTATGACTAGACTAAAGAGAATGTATCCTACTATCAAAGTTCCATGTCAAAGGCCCTAAAAACTTTTATGTACCTCTTTCCTTATAATTCATGTTTTCCAGCTTCCATGTCTTGTACTTATATCCCTTTAAACATGCTTTCCTGACTGTTATATCAAGTCACGTATATTCTTTAAGTCCCCATTGACATATCATTCTTCCAAGACATCTTCTTTGATGTCACTCTTTCTTCACCAAATGAAAGTGACCATTCTCTGAACTCCCATAGCCTTCTGTCTATACTTTTTTGGCTAATGCATCAGAGCTTCCTAAGACTCTGCCCAGCTTCAGTGATTTTCTGAATCACAGCTCACAGGACTGAGATCATAGTCATACTCAGGGCTATGATTTGTTATAGTGAAAGGATACAAAGGAAAATCAGTAAAGAGAAAAGGGACATGGTGTGAAGTCCAGAGGAAACCAAGAGCAAACTTCCAACATTCCCAAATTTTACACCTAGTGGAGTCACACAGGATGTGCTTAATTCATTCAGCAGTGAGTTGGACAACAATGTGAAGTGCTGTCTACCAGGGAAACTCAGAGATTCAGTGCCCAAAGTTTTTACTGGGGGCTGGTCACGTAGGTGCCACTACCTAGCATGTACCAAAATTCCAGACTCCCATAGGAAAGCAGGTATTTAGATAAACCACATGGTTTGCACAGTTTAGGCATAGTAAACCATTCTTATAAATTAGGGAGGTACTCAACTTCTGAAATTTAAGCTCTCAGATGCCAGCCAAGGGCCAACCTGTCAGCAGTCCTTTCCAAGGATAAGAGTGTCAGGCTTGCTTGGTATCTTTTTTGCACAGGGAGTTATACAGTTCTACTTAATTGTTATGTTATGTTATGTTATGTTATGTTATGTTATGTTATGTTATGTTATGTTATATTTTGTGTTTCAACTTCTTCACTATAAACTCACAGGGGACTAGGAAGGGATTTTTTTTTTTCATTACTCTATCATTTCCAGTATAGAATAAGATTCCTGATGGAGACATTTCACAAATGATGACTAAAGGGTCTGTAGTTTCAGTAAGGACGAGCAAGAAATGGGCAGGAAATCAGACTCAAGAAGGACATTTCTGCTATCCCATCCTGGATGGAGTCCTCTATAATTATCTGTGATTTTCTTGTATCAAAGGATTGGGGACAGCACAGACTTGATAAAGATAAGGAATACACCCATTATAAGTAATACTGCTACTGACCTAAAATAATTTATTATTGTATAATAATATAATGTTCTATGTACCACTCTGAGAGGTAGATACTGTTATATATTCCCCTTTTACACATAAAGTTACTAAAGAAGTTAAATAACCCTCCCGAGCAGTTACTCTAGAATCCACATTCTTAATTACCGTTATACTGATTATCACATCCCTGAAAAGCTCAGTCTTTTTTTGACATAAAAAATTATTATTATTATTATTATTATTATTATTTTCAGATGTACAAAACAAAGCAATAATTATCCTTTTCACCCCTCACAAAGTGACAACCCCCCTCTCCCCATCCATTGCCTCCACACCCCCAATATCATAAATATCTATTACAATTCCATTGACTCCATTCCCACACTATACTCCACATCCCATAACTATATATGTATTAAATTATAGTTGACATATAATATTATTCAACAGCAGCTTCAGATATACAATGCAGTGGTCAGGCCTCTACACCGTCCATGAAGTGGTCTCCCTAACAAGACATGAGTCCATCTGGCCCCCTAAAAAATCTGTACAACATTATTGATTATATTCCCCAGACTGTCTTTTCTATCCCTGAGGCCGTATTATAGTTACCAATTTATGTTGTCTCATCCCTTCCCCTCCCATAAAAATTATTTTGACAAAATTAGAGGAAAAACATCCTGTTTCATTTTAATATTTTTTTCTACACCACTTTAAAAGGACTGCCACATTGCTAGATTTTGCCATTTCATCTTTGTAAGTTATATGGTCTTAGTGAAGAATTTATCACTTAATAATTCATGAAAAAGTAGTAAGGACTCAACAATATATTTAGCTTTTGTGACTGTCATTCTGAACATAAATAAGAGGAAAGTTATATTGATTTAAATAAAATAAATGTATGCACGCTAAAATCTTTTTATCCCTACAGATGTGAGATAGTTGATTTTTGCTATTGTATAATTAGAGATATTGTTTAAGAAGAGAGCTTTTCATTTCTGCCTTAATAGAATGCATTTTTATCATTAACCGTCTTCCACACAGTGATGCACAATGAGTATATATCAGAGCCTGGAAGAAGAAGAAGAACTCACAGAAGGGAAACTACACCCCTGACTTTTTCACTTTTCAGAGAATAAATTATAAAGGCTAAAATGTTATAAACAAGCTGCATTATGTCAAACTCACACAGCAGTTTGGAAATTCAGATAGAATGTTCACCCCTGGATAGGGAAACAATGTATTTGGTGTGACAAAGGAGTTGTCAGTAACCTTCACAAGTTTCTGGGTCAACATTAACATTCAAGTTCAGAAGAAGACAGCGTCCTGCAGCTGCCGACAAGGCTCTTCATGGGGCGACTGAGATGATAGACGTTTGAACGGTAGTGTTTTAATTTACAACATTTAGGAAAACGTCCCTCAGGTGACTGATATCATCATCCTCATGTCACACAGGAGGCAACTGTGTCTGAGGAAGGGTAAGCGAATGTCTCAAGGTTACAGAAGTAAAAAGACTTGCACTAAGATGCTCCCTCTCCAGCGTTAGTACTCTGAATCACTAGCCACACTGACTCTCAAATATCTATGCAAGTCCCCGGATTTGAATGTAATTAGACATGTTCAGTACCATGTATTGAGATCCAATCCTCTATGGGTCTATTGCATATCTTTATGTTGCAATGCCATCCACTATACAAACATCTTTAAAACGATATTCCAGAATACAAGCAGTCAATGCTTCTGCTTGCAAGGCATGCAGTGATGCAAGAGGCCCATAGAGAATTGCATCTCACATTAAGTGGACCCATAGGGAGCGTATTTCCAGTTTTTTTGCAAATAAACATGTAGATGAAGGCAAGCCCCCAAGTACTCTTAGCAATAGTACATACAATTTGTGTGTAGTGTTTTTTTCTCACATTTCAGTAAATAAAACTTTTACCTTTAAAAAAAATAAAAAATAAAAATAAAAAAAAATATTAGGGTTTCCTAAGTGTAGAGTTCTGCTCCTATAATCAACCCAGTGTGTTTGCAGGTGTCACCTGACCATCTTGGCATTTTCTTAGAAGAAGTGGCCTCCGGGAAACCAGCTTAAGAAAATGCTGATCTTCTGGTTACTGCTATTTTTTCAATAAGGAATAAAGTCTTTTCTTTCTGAAAACAAAACAAAATAAAACACACAAAAAACCCTCCTTAAATTGGAGTGGATCTAGGTTCCGTAGTGCCTAAAGTTTATTTTGGCAGCTCTCTTTAAGGAAAAAAGTCAAAATTACACATATAAAATTAAGTTCAAAGCTGTGGAAAGGTGCTGGCAAGTGAGGGGCCCTATAATAGAAGCTCTATTCGTGGTAAATACATCTTTGTCTGAATTATATTTTTGGAAGTCATAAATTTCCAATTTGACAAATGGCTCTAAATGACTTTCTACTCCCCAAACACCAAGTCTATACATTGTATTGTGCCTCATTCTAGAGAATAGCTCTTAATTTTCATTTTTGAGGCAAAACCTAGAGTATCTATCTCTCCCAGGCCCAAAATTTTCAACACTCTGATTTCTTGTTTGGACTTATAGTCAGTCTAGGGAGGATTTTTGTTGTTGTTGTTGTTGTTGTTTTGTTTTGTTTTTTTATTGATTCTAAAGTAAATATGACCAAACAAATGTCATATGTCATAAACTGATTTCTAAAACCTGCTCTGGTGACAAGAATAAATTCTAGCATTGTTGAGTCTAAAGTCCTGAAAAATTAAATTCATAGAAATTGTATCATGAACGTTACAGTTTCAACTTGAGTATGTGGCAGCACTATGATGCTTGAAGTAAGAGGGGAAAAAAACATACTTTGCATGACCCTATGAAAGTAGCAAATTATCTTTTGCGTAAGCACTAAAGAGGAAAAAATAAGTTAACTCATTTTGTTGTGTAAAACTGTGTCGTTTTGTCACAGCAAAAGCTTGAAATAGTTAAAACCATTAACAAGTCATATTTGTGCATTGTTCATAGGTATCTATAGGTTAAACATTATAAAATATTTACATGAACTCATAAAATATGGAAATTAATAAACAATTAAGAAAATACATAAAATTCACCTACTTTTGAAATATTACTCGATCGGCTTGCAGATCGTCCCGGGGATTTGTCATTCTGAAAAATAAAATTAGAGACATTAAAAATATGGCAATAGTCTTTACCACTGAGAAAAAGAAAAGCATAACACAGCAGATGCGTAAATGCTCTCTATATTGTTCTGACTATTAGACGTAGAAATTGCTTATACAGGATGGCTTGTCTTACTAAAGTGTATTTCTCTTTTACATATCAGTGTCATTTTGAAAATGTTTCAGTTAACATAGGGGTATATATCAGTCTAGAAGTATTTATTTTCAGGAAATGCTCATTTCTCTAGAAAAGTGTATGCAGTTCCTTTGAAATAAAATTAGACAGTGGAAATATAATCCATTATTTCCCCTTTTGCTTTTGCTATCAGGAAATTCTGAGTAATTTCTTTCTCACTGTCAGTACTTATTGTATACCAGGCACATGGTATATGAGTATACATCTAACTAGTATTCTTCTAACAGGCATTTTCTGTTATTTTCCTTTTTAAAAAAAATTTCTAAATGACACTTTTTAAATTTAAAACATTTAATTGTTTAACTTAAAAAATAGTTTTAAAATTATTTTTAAATTTAAAAATTCAAAATAAGTTTAAAAAAATTATACCCTCAGTTGTTGCGTCTTAAAGATTTTCCAACTTACTCGAAAAGAAGCATTAAAAAAAAAGGTCTTGAATAGGTAGCTTTAAAAAAGTTACAGTTTTAGAGTAGGAGGGGATCTTAAAGAGTTTCACTCCCTCGTTTGAAGCTCGGAGGCATTCTGTTCCTGGCAGTCACAGAGTTCATGACAAGGCCCCGGCCAGCCACAGGCCTTCTGACACTACTCCAGCCTGGTTGTTCTGCCACTGTGCCAATCATCGGCTCATAGATAACTGAGTAGCCAATCAGAATGTATGCATTTCCAATGTAGCAAGAGATCACAGTTCACCTTTCCTTCTGTACAGAAAATGTTATTGGAAGAACTTGTTCTACAAACCAAAAGTTTGTATCTGAACTAACGTTGTCACTGAAATATTTTAGGATTCTTCTAAAAATAATTTCCTGAGCATCTGAACTCAGCACAAAAGTGGACCTGACTAGATACCCACAGAGGTCAAGTTGTTATAATAACCTGAAATTGCCCCATGTTGACTGTTTGAGCAAGTTTCAGAAACACACTGATGACAGGATATGACAAATGTGTTACTGTGGAAATACAGTAGCTGCATTCACTGCAGATGGTCACTGTGTCACCTACAGGCTTGTAGATACTCCAGCTAAACAGAACTTTTTCCTTTACATGCAACATCCATCTCATACAACTGCTGATGTCACTGTGGAGCGTGTTGTTACAAACCAAGATGAGTCACAACGATACAATTAGTTACAGCTCATAACAGCCCCTTGATCCAGGGGGAGATTAATGTATCTACTACCCATAGACATTTTTCCTTGATTAGCTTCCTCTGGTGATGGAGAGAGGTACTTTTCTACTGACATCTCAACTCCTCTTCTAGCGACTAGAAAACAAAACCAATCCATCTTTTCTTCTCATTGAAATTCAGGATTTTGACACAACAGAACAGAGGTAAATGGGCCACATAATATAACAGGTTTTGGGAGTGGTTTTGTTGTAGTGGTATTTTGTTTTCTGTTTTTTTTTTCTTTTATGTTTTCTATATTTAAATGGTATTTGAGAACATGATTAAGGAACTAGACTTTAAAAGTGCTACAGCAAGAACCAAGAAATGCTGTAGGAAATTTGATTTGGTAAAAGATTACCTAATTTTTCAAATGAAATACGACTTTGTGGTATTTCAGATAAAACAAGAGGGCCAGGTTCCCTCCACAATTGGGAAGGAATTCAGCATGGGCATATAATAAAGACATAATTCTCATATTCTTCACCAGCATCCCCCAATCTAATGGGGAAGAAACAGTTGCTCGATTGTTTAGTATTTCAAGAGACCTTTTACCTTAAAACCCATTGGTTCCATTTTCTCCTAATAGGAGGTTAGGCATTGAAAGAAATAAGTGAGCTTAGGCAAAGGTTAAATTTTTGCCATGGCTAAGTTCTCTCTTGTTTCTACTCCAGTTAACATATGGGAACAGAGTGAGGTACACTGCTGCTGCGCTGGCAGTGATGTAGAGTAAGAGACTGACTTGCCATTAGATCTGTGGTGGAGGCTAGCTCTAGCATGAATCTATTGTTTGACATTCCAGGACCTCAATTTCCTCACTATAAAATGGAGATTGTTGCAAGATCCAATGAGTTATACATGAAAACATTGTATAGATTACAACGTTATCATATTTCTGTTACTATTTACAGGTAGAGGAAACACCAAAAGAGTGCCCTCCAATCTCATGATCATGACAGATTACCAGACTCATCCTTTTAACACAAACATCTCAGTTTCTCTGTCCTGCAATTCTGCCTCTGTTGTGGATGCGACTCTGTCATATAAAATTCAAGGATGGAAAATAAAATGTTTCTCCACCCAAGAGAACTACGGAAGTTTGGTCTGCCTTGTCTTTGAAGCAAAAGCACCAGCAGTACTTTCTCCCTTGGAAAACGTCCAAAGCAATCATTCCAATTTGCTACTAATTAATTGGGTGGTTTTTCCCATGACTATTGTAATGACATACTCTTCTTTGTAGATTAGTCAAATATGGTTGTCATACCTCATTATGATCAGCATAAATACTTTACCTTAGATTAAATAGAAGCCATCTCACAATCTAGCATCACTTACTGGTACCCAAATTATAGTAACCTTGCAGGGCAATAAAAGTTGGGACCAATAAGTTCCAATAAGTCTGCATGAAAAGCCTGGAATCATTAGGAGTAATTAATGCTGGATCTTAGCAGATCACTTACAATATGCAGAGGTAGACACTTTAGTTTAATAAGTGTGTTTTAATATTTTTAAGAAGTTTCTAATTTTTGGTTTGATATGAATGTAACTGATATTGTCAGTTTTTTTGTGATTATTGTTAATATAATATTTTTCAAACTTGATTTTACTAAACATGGTTGGATTTCATTTCCATTAAGAAAACAATGATTACCAAATGAACAAAAATCATCACTAACTTGTTTTAATGTATTTTTAATGTTATAATTTAAGGAAAGCGGCATAGTTTCTTTAAAAGGAAATGGTCTGTGTTCAAGAATACATGGTGTGGCTGGACATGTAAATAGCTATATATGAATACCTTGTTTATCATATCATTGATCAGAAGAGGGCAGTAAGGAAACTTGAAGGAGATTTTGTATGTGAACTGAAGGAAAAAACTAGTCCTGAGTGAAGAAACCAGAATAGGACAATCTCTCACAGACCTTTGATGTGATGCTATCTGTAGTCTTTTGCCCTTTGTTTCCTGCCCCCATCCCCCCATGACTCTTTTGTCAAGAGTATTTGAAAGGACAAAAATAATGCGATAATTTCAAGGGTCACCTGAAGAATTCCAAGTAGACAACAGACTATTTTTGCTAGGATAACTAAAGCTTGGAATAGAAGAAAAGTCTTTAATAACAATGTGGCTTATAAAAAAAAATAAATGAGAAAATAGAGAAGTTGAATAATGCAATAAAAACTTGATAACAGATATATAAAAAAATCTCATGTTTATTAATTGAAAAACTTTTTAATGTCTGTAAAACATTTTAAAAATATTTGGCATCACATAACACCTTAGCAAAAATATTCAAGTGGAGGTTTTATAGGGCACTTCTTTTGATATTGAGCCAATAAAATTAGAAATAAAAATTTGAAATGTGACTTATAAATCTTAATCACCTGAAAACTAACTACCATATTTTTAGATAATGCTTGGTACAAAGAAATGAAAACTCACTGGAAAATTAGAGTCAGAAACTCTAGAAAATGTACTAAGACCTATAGAACACAGCAAAAGCTGTATCAGATAAACATTTATAACTATAAATTCTTCCATTATTAAAAAACCCAGTTCAAAACAAAATAAAAGAATATAGAAAAATTGTGAAATGTAAAAGCTAAAACTCATTAAGTGGATGTAAATAAGAAGGATCAGGAAATACTTTCTTACGGCAGGTCCTTCAAAACAAACTACAAAAAAAAGAACTTCCTATAACATTTATTAAGGAAAAGAGGGCAAAATTGTATAAGAAACGAGAAAGGATACACAACCAAAAACACAGAAAAGATTATAAAAATGATTACTACCTGTAGAAAAACATTACTACCTGTAATGTTAGTGCAATAAATTTGAAAACCTAGAGCAAATGAATCACATTCTAGCAAAATAAACGTTGCCAGGATTTTTTCAGGAGAAAGAGAAAAACTTGATAGCAATGAAGAAGAGATTGGAAAAGTAAAATCAAAGTGTATATTCCCTAAAAAGGGATATAGACATGATGATTTCACAACTGAGTTGTATCTTATTTTTGAAGAATGCATAATTCCTATTTTATTTACACTATTTTTGACCATAGAACCAAAAATTTCCCTAATTCATATTATTACTACCGCATGAATGAAACTCCAAATGTATTAAGTCAGCACCCAAAAAGAAATAAAGAAGGAAAACTAAATTATGTTCTAATCTTATTTGGGACTACACATGCAAAATTTCTTTTAAAAATATTACCTCATATCTAAATAATAGCACATTTCATTGATACACCAGTTTATTTTTAAAACAGTGTACAGGAAATAGAATAAATAGAATTTATTCCAGGTATTCCCTTATGAGGAAATCTGTCAACGTAATTCTTTAGATTATTACATTGAAAGAGAAAAGCATTATGATCTTATAATTAAATGCTGAAAAGACATTTGACAAACTTTGGCAGTCTTATTGTAATGTAAACTCTAAGTAAAATATAAATTGAAGGAAACCTCTTAAAGTAATAAAGACAAAATTCTATAAAACCAATACCAAATATTATTATAAATCGTAAAATACTAGAACTATGGTAATTAAAGAAATTCTGTTAGGGATGCTTGTTTTTCCTAATATTATTCAACTTGTCTTAAGGATTCCATAATGGCAAATATAATGAGAAGAAAAAATATGTGGTAGAAAAAAATATTGAAAAAGAAGCAATAAAATAACCTTCTTTTGTTGATAATGTATTATAGTAATTCCAAGAGTCTCTAGTTAAAAAAGAAAACTACTACAATTAATGGGAATTTAGTATAATAGCTAGACACAGGATAATTATACTATGGCAGAGTCTATTAAATTTTCTAAAATCCATTCTCGCTCCTTTTGTATTAACAGAATAGTAACTGGGTGTACATCTTTCAATCACATTACATCTCCCTTCCAGTTATAGGTTGCCTATGACAAAATTCCCTTCAGTGAGATGTGAACAGAGCCAGCAATTGTCAGTTTCCTTCCTGTCCCATAAATCTAAAATTTCTTTCATGCTTTTTATTGCTCTGTGCTAGGATGGTGAGTATCAGAACAAGCCAGGAAGCCACATATTAAAGATAGTGGAGCTGAATTCTCTTGAGTCCTTGAATGACCTCTGACAATTTGGAACATACTCTCTAAACTGTCATGAGAGAGAGAGAGAGATAATATTGTATATCTTTTGAGCCATCACTTTTTGGATTTATTATAACAGTTTAGTCTATCCTAATGGAAATACTGCAAAATCAATAGCTCTGTTCTACCAATAAATATCCAGAAATGTAATAATAAAAACAAAAACAATAAAACACAAGAATAAATTTAACAAAGAAATCATAAAATCTTGTCAAAATATAAACAAAAAAATCTTATGAGGAGTATAAATCATGATCTGAACAAATGAAGGCACTGGTTTTTGATGGGAAGATAATTTTATAAACATAAATCCTCTACAGATTGACATATAAGTAGAATGTAATTCCAAATAGGTCCCAAATGGGGCCTATTTCTTCCTTTCTGAAGTAGAAAGGAGATATATAAAATGATCTTAAAGAGCATATATATAAAAAGAGATGCCTGAGAATAACCAAGAAAATAATGATAAAAAGGAGGTATCACTGTGCTAGGCATTACCTGTATTAAAAGTCACTGTGGTTAAGTCAATATGGTATTGGCATAAGAATTAAGCAAAAGGTCAGTGAAATCCAGAATAGGAAATCAGAGATAGATATAAGAATTTCATATATAACAAAACTGGCATTTTAAGTCAATATTGAAAGGATGGTTAATACAATAAACACTTCTAGGCCAATGGCTATTCAGGAAGAAGCAAAAGTTGAACCCCTATCACTCAGTATGTACAATCATAGACTCCAAGTTGATCAGTCTTAAGGTGAAAAAAAAAAAAAACCAATCTTTGAAATAAGCCTAAATTATAAATGAAATATTGGGGTGGGAGAGATTCTATATCACTAATACAGGAACCAGAAACTATGTCACATTTGATTAGATCTGAAAAAAAGACAAAAATTAAAGTGAATAAACAAATCATAGAGTTAGAAAAAAGTACAACACAGAAGACTGATAAAGCTCAATTTCTATAATGTACCAAGAGATTATGTCTATTCACACAATAAGGCAACAGAAAAATCCCAACAGAAAAAATTTTAGGCAAAAGATTGGAATAGAAATTCACAAAAAAAGGAACTATAGATTTAAAAATATATACATTAAATTTATTGGGTGGCATTGATTAGAAAAATTATATAGGTTTCAAGTGTTCATTTCTATAGTACATACAGATTGTTAATAAACATGACAAAATCACAATTAGGAAAACGAATTAAAATAATAAGACATTGCTTCATACTCAGCATGCTGGAAAAATTGAAGAGTGATAACCTCTGTTGCTGATGAGGATAAGAAGAGCACTGTTAAAAATTGTTAGTAGAAGTGTGAATTTTTGCAGCATCATTAAAAAAAATCTGGCAACATCTGGCAAAATTAAAACTACAATATTATGCAGTAATCGCACTCTTGGGAATCTATCCCAGAGAAATAAAAGCATTGGTACATAAGGATGCGTGAATAAGCACATGTAATACAGATCTGTTCTTAATTGAAAGAAAAAAATCTTGACAATGATGAGGCTCGAGTTGTTAAGTTAATGTCTCAAAGCTTTAAGCCCACCCTCCTAAATTCTGCTCTGGGGCGGGGATTCTGCAAACCACATTTCTGTTTCATTATCTGGCTCCCTCTGAAGCTCTCTCCTAGGAAGAAGGCACCACAGGGAAACTGAAAGACTAGAAAAGGCCCCATCCTATTTGCTTCTGGTTGTCATCTGCTTCGTGTGTGTGTGTGTGTGTGTGTGTGTG
>NW_017731492.1:3092655-3135901 GCF_001890085.2 Hipposideros armiger | reverse complement strand
GTGTGTGTGTGTGTGTGTGTGTGTGTGTGTGTGAGCATCATCCTAACAATGTTTCTTCACCCTGGTAGCAGCAGTTCCCTCCTGTAGCAGCTGCTGAGTACACGGTGCAGTTTAGGAACAGCCTCATTGCACCTTTCAGACACATGCACCAGCCAGCTGGCTCCCTCCTCAGAAGCCTGTTTCTGTTCCATGGGGCCCCTAGCCCAAGCTTTTAACAATTCCAATTTCTTCCTTTGTTCACCCAGACATACAATTCCAATTTGTAATATCTTGGTGTTCTTTTTTGTTTTTGTTTTTTCCTTTCCTGTTACCTAGTTAACACTCTTTCACAGTCGGCACCATCCTTATATTAACGTATTTCCCCATGTATAAGATGCACCCTTTTTCGAAAAATTTGGGGTCTAAAAACTGGGTGCTTCTTATACAGTGCTGTAGATTTTTTTTACTTGCATTTCCTGCTGAGGACGAGGCAATATATGAAAACAGTGATTCGTCATCAGACACAGATGAGGACAAGCTAATGGTTGGAGTTTTGACAGTGACGAGGAGTTGTATGAATTTTATGATGAATAAAACTTGAGTTCAATAACTTTATGTAATACATTGTTTTTCAAATTCGGGCCCCAAAATTAAGGTGCATCTTATACATGGGAGTGTCTTATACATGGGGAAGTACAGTAAATTCCCTCTGTTGAAACAAAATGTCTGGTTTCTCTCTCTTGAGTAGATCTTAATAAACAATGCTCATCAATAGAGAAATGATTAAATAAGTTACAGCAGAACCACACCTCAGAATACTGTGTAATTATTAAAAAAAACCAGGAAGCTTGCCACACCTCCAGTATTTTAATAATGTACATATAATTTACAAGTTGGCTCTGTGTCATTTGACCTAAAAAGATTTCCGCAAGATAAGATTGAGTGTGACGAGCAAAATGAGAAGTGGTGTAATATGATTATTTGTAAAACATATAAGAACAGAGCCTCTAGAAGAAGAGTCTATATACGCACATATTTGTGTATAGACATATATTTCTATCTGATTATATGAGTAAAAAAATCAAAAAAGGTATGCACAAGTGTGTTAATGAGTTTTGTTTTGGGGGGCGGAGGGGTGCAGTGGTAGTGGAAGGGCAGAGGAAGAGCCAGTGAAAAAGGAAAAAAGAGGAGGGCGGAGATAAGGGGAAAAAAAAAAGTCCTTAAAAAGCAAAAGAGCCTAAGAGCCTGTTAGATGCCTGTTTATGTTAAAATAATAGATGTATGTGATATGCATACAGAAATTATAAAGCAAATATGCAGTTATATCTTTATCTTGGCAAGTGGCTTTATTCATCCATGATATATTATTAAGGTAAAAGACAGTTAAAGAACAATGCGTAGAGGGCAATTTCATTTCTTTAAAAACAAGTACACAGAACCTCTATGTATGATTATGTATTTTTATATACTTTTGACTGAGCAAAAATATGCTCATCCAGTATTGGTTATTAATACGCCAACCTATTCACAATGACTACCTTCGCTCCCTTAGCATGGTGAGACTGAAGGGGAGCAGACAGGCCCATGGCGGATAAGCTAGCTATTTCTTTAAATATTTTTGTGTGGTATAGTTTTACTTGTTTTTCCTAGTCTTTTTTTTTTGGTAAAATATCAGATTAAGAACATTTAAAAAAACAAAAATGATAGAGTTAGTCTTACTCATCAAAGACTCTATATCTATCTCTCCATACATCATAAAGAGAAGTGTGTGTGTATGTGAGATCAAAAAGAGTTTCAAGAAACACTTGATGCTTATATTCTCCAAGACAGTACAGTATCTGGAACATAAGACACTGCATTCATTATTAAGTAGGATTGGTGAAAAAAAATTGCAGGATTTATGGTTACAACACTTGGATTAGATTTGCAGCTTCATGACTATGCGTCCATAAGAAAATCATTTACCTTCTTTGGCCCTGTCTTGCTGAATTTGCAAAATGGGCCTAAGGACCTTATAGAATAGCTGTAGAAGCAAATATGATAAACTTTGAGAAGGTATATTCCCAATTGCAAAGCACTGTGTAAATATAAACCAGGACTATTAGGAATTTTAAGCTTGGATTTGCTAGAGTTAAGGAAAGATTAGTGCAAAGAACACGTGCTTGTAAGTGGTCACATTTATTATTAAATGTCTATATAGAATTATTTGAAAACATTCTGAGTTTAAAAAAAAACAAACATATAATTTCCAAATACCAAATTTAATGTAAAAACTTGTTCCTTTTGCTAATGATGATAATGAATAAAAGCTTTATTTGTATTCAGATAGCCCAAACAACTGTGATGGCGTGGAAATAAAGAATATAAAACTTAGGCTATGGAAATCTGCCCCCTCTCCCTAAAAAGTTGTGCAAAAATATGCCCTTGATGTACACACTTCTAAAAAAAAAAAAGCCTGTCTACGGCTGAGAGACACATCATTCTGAACAAGATAGTAATTGTAATTCCTAGCATGAGAACAAAAGCAAATGTTTATTATTTTGTCTTAAAAGCTTGCTCTCCAGTACTAAAAGTGTTTCAAATGGAGTCTTATTTGGATGGAAAGAAAAAGAACATAGTGGAATGATCACTGGCTGAATTGCCAGAGCACCAGGGAAAAGGCCCTGAGGGTTTAATTCACACATCTTCCCAGTTAGGAAAAAGACAAAATACGAGGCACCGAATGGCTGCTAAATTGCAGAAGGTGATGATTTCAGTTCAGGGGCTTGTGTTTTCTTTACAGTATATACAGTGAGGTCAGCATAAGTTTTTAGTGTGCAACAGTTGAACCCCTATAAGAGTGTAATATAAGCAGTTTTATTTATTCCCACAATTCTGTTCTATATGACTACATTCACATTAAAAACAGGAAGTTCATATTAAAAACAGGAAGCTTACCACACCTCTCATATTCTAAGAATACACACATAATTTATAAAGCTTCTTGTATTTTCTTTTTTTATCGATCCATGTACAAAATTCTTTTTGGTTATATACTTTCTCTCACAGTAATCTTCTTACTTAAGATTGCCAAAAGAAAAATCTACCATCAGTTGCCTGAATTTTTTTTTTTTTGGCAAAACACAAAATATAAAGACCCATTCCTTATTAATTATTTGACTGTTTTTCCTATCAATGTTTCACATTTCACTGATTTTTAGGCTTTTTTTCTGTCGGGATCTCAGAGTTTCAGCAATAATTAAAGACACCTTATGTTCATTTGAGTTCCAAATGCTATAGTCACAGAGGTGCTGGTCATCCCCATTTGTCCCTACAAGGTCCGGACCCCACTCTTGTCCACACTGCCACGTGCCCAGGAGGCACACCTGGATGGATCTCGTCTCAGGCTCCTTTGCTCTCGGACTTCCAATGTCATTCCATTAGTGCAGAGCCCCAGTAGGAGATTATAGGAATGGAGGATAATGAGATCAGAGTAATAATCCTCTCCTTGAGACATTACCAGAGGCTGGCTCTGTCCCTCAATTGGAGGTCTCAGCGTTTTCACAAAGCCATCTCTGTCTCTGGATTCTGGAAAATGCTCCTTTTCATTGCCTCTCCAAGCCTGTGGTAGTAGCAACCCACTGCTGTTTCCAGCCAGGGGGTACTGGACTATCCCTTGTATTCCAGACATACTCTGCTCACACCAGTTGTAAATTGACTATTAACTCTTCCCAAATTATCCAATTTGGAAGTGCCATCTGTTTATTTCTAGACCCCTGTGGATAAAAATCTTCCTTAGTATTCTTTCTATACCTGTATGAAAGAAATTATTACTAATTTTTCCTATTGTTATCAAATGAAGATCTTAGGTCACTCGGGAGGTATGGCCATATTGGACCAACCGCAGTCTGCAGCTACTAGAAAACCTACAAAGTAGCTTTCAACCCACTCTTCATGTGAGTTGTATTGTTTTCTTTGATAGGTTTTAAGGTTGGAGACATGTTTGTAAGAAAGTCCACGTATTAGAGACCAACCATTTAAAATGTGCTGTATGGTGGCATGTTTTCATTAGCGTCTTTCATCTTCCATTCTATTAAAAGCACTTTAGTGATGATCTATTTCTTAAGACATTGTCAAGGAAAGTTCAGGCTAGGTTTTTTACTAAATTCTGAAGTAGAATTAAAACATTCTAAAACCTACATGGTGTGTGTGTGTGTGTGTGTGTGTGTGTGTGTGTGTGTGTGTGTGTGTTTGCCAAGGCTTTAGGATGAAAAAATAAAAAGCTGTGTTTCTGTGAGAAACTCAATAATACACCCTTTATCTTAAGACATAAACTTTAAAAATATTAAACATTGTGATCCAAGCGAACAGATGTTGAGGCCAATTTATGATCCATGCGAAGGTCAGTAATCCTTCTTTCTGTACTTGGGGGGAGCCTCACTTAAATGTGATGAAGCAACTTCAAGCTGTTCCATTCCTATGCCTGACTTCTATTCTTGCCCCCACTCCATTGTTCAACTCTTTCTCTCTTCCTCCTTCTGTTAGCAATACATAAAGAAATGCATTAAAATTTTATCCTTGGGTATGCAAATTCTTGTTCCGTAAAATAGCTGAGGACACAAGATTTTCCTAGTGAACAAATGGGCATGCAACCTGGATGTGGATCAGAACAAGTTCCAGGAAATCTGGCAGTACCCAAGTTTTAGAGCTTTTCCTCATTGTCACTTATTTATGGTCCTTTTTGGACAATCCCTCATTATTTGGTAATACTAGCTCACCAGCGAGTCTGTAGTTACACATCATAAGGCAACATTTCATGGAACTCTTAGGAAGACAGCCTGAATGTCAATCTTAGTTTGCATGAATGTATATGGCATGTGTGCATGAGAAAGATCACAGCCAGGTTGTCAATAAGTGGCTTTAACAGATCCTTTCTCTTTCTCTTTCTCCATTGCTACCTTCTTCTTAGGCTATTTTAAAAACAAAAAAAAAATTGAACTCACACATCAGACAAGAATTTCAGGATTCTTGTCCACTATTATTAGATTAATTAATAGAAAAATGATAGAGGGTATAAAAACAAGGGACCTCACAAGAACCCATAAAATAAAATTTAATTTTTCTACATATACACTCTCTTGGATCCAGGAGGAAACGATTAGGAAAAGCACTGGAAAGTTATGATTTAATGCAGTATTATAACTAATAAATAGTAAATTTGCCAGAATGGTTGGGCTCAAATTTCAACCATATCACTTCCGGTGTGACCTTGGGCAAGTTACTTAATCACTTGCAACTCCTGTTGCTCCATCTAGAGAATGCTGATAATAATACAGTCCTCTCAAGGTTGTTGTGAGAATTAAATTAGAAAGTGGAAATTTAAAATAAAGTGCTTAGTGTGGAACATAATGAGCTGAACAAATGGTAGCATAATCTTATATTTTGTATAAACTTTTATCTTGTTTATATACAGCCTGTATTACATTATATTGGAAACATAATCTGTTAGAAATAAAAATTTTTAATCCATTTCTTGAAAATGTGTCACAGGGATGTAAAGTATAGCATAGGGAATCTAGTCAACAATATGGGTACTAGACTTACCAGGGGAATCACTTCATAAGTGACAAAAATGTCTAACCACTGTACACCTGAAACTAATATAATATTGAATGTCAACTGTAATTGAAAAAAACAAAAATTTAAACAAAAGAAAGAAAAAAAACAAAATGTGAAAAAATTTGTTTCAGACATACATAATGAAGCACTTCATAAAATTAAAACTGCTCGTTCAAATCTCACCTATGGACAGTGGCAGAGGTGTAAGACCCTGACTTGTCTAATAAGATAAGGCCAGGATGGAACAGGATATCTGCCTCAAGCACTCATGTTGATGACAACAAATAGCTTCAAGTGGCCTTGGTCACTTACAGAGAAGTCTTAACAAGTTTGCCTAACATAATGGACAACTATAATGAAATGTGTGCATACCGTAAAGAGATGGGAAGAAATGATTTAAAGCTACCAAATAAGACATCAAATAGTAAATATATGCGTACAATAAGCATAGTAATACTAATAAATAAGCATCAGAATGAATTTTCCGTCCTTTTCCCCACTGTCATTTATTTATGGTCCATTTTTTACAATGTACCCGGTTCAAATTCTAGATCTGTTCACCAATCACTAGCACGTGAGTTTGGCCCAGTCACATTACTTTTCAGTAACTCATTTATTCTTTTTCTGGGGTTTAAAGGGTTATAAGTATTATAAGTACCAGACAAAGTAGGATTTCTGGCACGTTTCAATAAAAAGTGATAGAAATGAAAAGTTTGAAAATGCAAGGTTTTAGCCACTTGACTTCCATAACTGCCTGATTCTCCACCACACACATAGAAACCCCTCCAAATAAATATACAATGTAAGTCAAAATTTGCTTGTTATGCAAACTCAACTTATAGAGAAATCTCCTAGCTCTCATTTCTAACTATGTTATTGTCCACAAATTTCTTTTACATGAAAATTCTGGAGACTCATTGTACATAAATAGCAATTGCTTAATTAGATTAATTCAGGTGTAAATTTATGTATATTAATCTACTGTCATTACTTGATAAAGTGTTTCTCAAAGGAAGGGACTATATTTCAATTACATTTTTGTTCTTTTTATATCCAATCCAGTTTCTGCCTGGAGCATCATAGATGTTTAATAAGTTAAATGGAACTACGATTCATTCTCACAGGTATTCTTGGGGATAATAGACAGGAAGAATGTGATGGCAATTTACATGATAATTCATTCATGAATAATAAAATATGTCCTTATTTGTTTCCTTTGTAATAGTAAAGTAAAAATCCATACCTTTTTTTTTAATATGGCTCAAATAAAAAGAAATACTGGATTTATTTTGATCATAGCATATTTTGGATTTCATATACAGTATTATCAAATCCTTCATGTGGTAACACTATAAATATTTCGTAGCAGTATTGGTTTAATCAGAAGCAGTCATACTTTTTGACCTTGGGTGGTGAGTTGAAATTTTAAAATGGGGTAGAAAGAACAGTGGCCTGATTCCCACTAAAAAGCGCTATCTGAAATTGTAGTATTGTAAGCTATGCTGTATCTACTTTAGTTGACTCCCCCACAGCAAAGATATTAGCTTTTATAAATTTGAGCTTCTTTGGGTTTATAAAGTATTTACATAACTTCAACTACCCAGATGTGAAATCTGAAGGGGCTGAACATTAATCTCAGTGGAAATCATTGAGATCCAAGATATGAATATATGTGCACAAAAGAAACATGAATTAATGACTATTTATTAAAGACATTTGAATTTCTCATAATATAAAGAATCTCTAGGGATAAAATATAATACAAGAAGGGCTGGCATATCTGCTGAAAATTCTCTACTTCAATGTCATAAGTTCAAAAGGCATTAAGACCTTTGACCACAAAGAGAGTCAAAAAAATTAATGAGTTTTCTACCGCATGCTATGAGGAGAATAAAAATCAACACTCTCTAGATCTCCACTTATAATAAGATAATTCAGGGAATTATTTAGTTTCTACAATTTTTGACAAATATAAACATGAAAAGTATAGCAATTTTATCAAGAACAGAAGAAGATAGGTATGGGACAGTCAGCAAAATATTGGTGATTCAAAATAAAGCAATGTTAGCAAATTATTATTTATCACCAGGAAGATTCACATGCTTATGTAACTAGTTTTCTGAAAGTCTTCATAAAACAAAATATTGAACTTTTATGATGGCAGGCTCTAGGAGGCCTATCAAATACGATCTGGTAAATATGATTCAATTTATGGAAAAAAACAAAACCAAGCATCCAGCAGAGACTACTATTTGGCTTTAGTCATAACTTTAAAAATCTGTTTCACAGTACGAGATGCACAATTTTATAAATGTTTATCTGTACAAAGTAACTTGCAAATTGCCTTTATAGTAATAGGTACGAGTCATTTCACAGCCTTTTAGATGATAATATTGATTGTTCTCAGATGTTGATGCTAGACAGAATTAGAGTCAACTAGAATCAGACAACATAAAAAACAATAAAAATCCATTATTTTTTACAGAAATGCAAGCAGAAGCTTAACTTATAAATATGTATGAAGAATTTATCATGTTAAAGGATCACTAATATGCTCCCTTTGCAAATGGAGTACAAAGGACGTGCGTTGCGTTTGTTTTTGAAGTAGTGTTGACAAGCTTTTCCTAGGTCAGCTCCATGCCTGAGATCAGTCCCTTGGGGACCAGTGGGTAATAAAGTGTAGCCATGTGCAAATGACCTTCCACTATGAATTTTTTAAAAATGATGAGAAATGTAAACAGTCATTGTGTTTAACTTTTAAGACATCACTGTATTTTATGGCATAGAATTACACATTTTATCAAATCAATATTTTAAAAGTAACACTATATGGGGTAATATGTTAGCATGAGCAATTAAAGTATTATCCACTGCCAGGTCTAAGAGTTATGTTTTGAACTTTCTATTTTTACAGATGGAACAGCTAAGAATGAGTGAAATAATTCATCACAGCCTTGGTTAACTTGTAGCACCTCCATTTCTACCACAAGTTCAGTGTATATTCAGCTGAGCTTGCTCAGTATTCATTATTTCATTAATTTATTTATTCAGTTAACAAATACTTATTGACACTATATGCCAGGCACCCAACTATATCTCTCTGCTGCTTGTGGAAAATACAGTGAATAAAATGCAAATTTAAAGGACATACAAATAATTAAAATTCATAATATATAAAAAATTTTGTTGGTGATAAAGAATGTTTAAGAAGTCATGAGTGGAGTTGTCACTTGAACTTCGCAGAAGTAGTATATAATAATTTTGTTACATGTGTAACTGCTCTATTTCCTTCTTTCATATCCAAAGAGTATTACTCGTGACTACTAATTGTGGTTCAATGAGTTCTTAGCATTACTTGTCAAGAAAAGTAAATTATTTTGTATTGCTCCTCCATCTCCAAATGCCACTCCCACCTCCATTAACCATTGCAATAATCCTTTTGCTGAACTCTTCTTTTTCAAATCTCTCAAAGTTGGAGGTAGTGTCTTTTAGATCTCTATACTTCCTCATTGGAGAACTCTTCCAGTTGTATGGGTTTAAGGATAACCAATAGGATAAAGACATCTGAATTCCTAACTCCTTGTCTGATCTCTCTTTTGAATTTCAGACATATCTGTTCAACTTCTCTCTCATCATCTCCAACTACCTACTTAGCGTCTCTATATAGATTTCTAATAGGTAACTCAAATTTACTTGTCCAAATGTAAGTCATCCCTAGAATGGTATGGGAAAAGAGCAACTCAAATAATCTAGGATCTGCCCTAGATAACTGAATTTGAAAGGAGATAAAAGGAGATAGAACCATGAACATCTTTCATAAAGCTGTTGGTATTTAATTAAAAGAATAAATTGTAAAAAGGAATCTTAATTATGCTCAGAAAAAAATCATAAGTTAACACTCCCTATATCCCAGCACACTCCTCTACATACACATTTATCCATTATTCTCATGGCAACTAGAATTATTCTTTAAAAAATAAATCAGGCTTCTCAGCAACAGGAATCCTGTGAGCATTACCAACTGTAATATTGCATGGTCAGAATTAACTGGAATTATTTCACCATCTCTGTCTGGCTAAGTTGGAGTAATGGGGACCAAATTTATCTTCCCATCTAAAACAAGTGAAAAAGCCAACAAAACATAAGAAACAATGGCTCTTAAGAGAGTGAGCAACAAAGGAGAGTGATTCTGAGAGATGACACACAAATTAAATTAGTCCTACAACTATTCAGATTCTTACCTGGAGAGTTTCCAGGTAATGGCATATGGAGGGAAAACCCAAGCAGAAATTGGCAGGCTCTCTGAATTGGGGAGATGGTTTGGGGAGTCAAAGAAAACCAGGGAGGTAAGATTTCAAAGAGCTCACTACCAGAGAGGAAATAATGGTGCAGCAAGAGAACTCGAGAGATTCTCAGGGGATCCTTCATATATTCAACTGAGTATTGATCAGCTCAGACAGGTGAGGAAAATACCTGAGGGAACCACCCGAAAAGGTTAGTGGAAACAGTGCCCAGATATCATACAAGGCCAGGAATAGTGTTTATTACTAACAGCCCAAGCTGATAACCTTATTATAATTCATAGGGTATTGGTTAGAGTATTAAGAAAGTCTTACCTGGCAATGAGGGGAAAAAAATGATTCAAGAATAAAATCAATCTTATCTGGCCTAACAAAACCTTAAAGCAAGACCTGAAAGGATCAAACTGTTTCCAACTAACTTAACCACAACCCAGGACAAAGTTCAACAATATTTCTAGGAATACAGACATATACAGTAGACAACAAAGTAAAATACACAATGTTTTTATGCAATCAAAAGTTACCAGGTATATAAGGAAGCAGGAAATAGAACCATATTGGGGAGAAAAATCGATCAATCAAAACTGATATATAAGTAACAAGGATGATAGAATTACTATACAAGGGCATTAAAACAGTTATTATGACTTTATTCCATATGTTCAAGAAGCTAAATACAAGCTTGGACATAAAAAGTAGATATAAAAGAGATAAAAAAAGACTAATGAAACTTCTAAAGATGACAACTACAAAGTCTGAGATGAATAAAAATGTACTGGATAGAATTAACAGCAGATTAGATATGCAGGGGGGAAAAATCAGTGAACTTGAAGTCATCAAAAAAAACGAAAATCTCTTCAAATGGAACATAAAAAAAAAAAGAACGGTGAAAAAAAATGAAAAGGGCATGAGTGCACTGGAGGACAAGTTCAGGCAGCCAAATATACATGCAGTGAGAATCCCTAGTGGAGGAGAGAGAGGGAGTGATGAATATCATATTCTAAATGATGAATGTTAGAAATGCACAGATCCAAGACACTCCACTAACTTTAAGCACAAAAACATGAAGAAACTATACTAAGGTACATAATTAAATTGTTTCAAGCCACCGATAAAGAGAAAATGTTTAAAGCAGAGGAAAGAAGACATTATGTAGAACAACAAAGGTAAGATTGTCAGCAGATTTCTCACTGAAAAAAATGCAAGCTTTGAAGATATCTTTAAAGCAATAAAAGAAAAAAGGAATCTTTCAACTTATAATTTTACCCAGTGAAAATATCTTCCAAAAACGAAGCCAAATAAAGACATATTCGGACATACAAAAGCTAAAAGAATTCACAACCAGCAGACTAGCTTGCATTATAAGAAATGTCAAAGGATGCCTTCCAAGCAGAAGGAAAATGGTTCCAGATGGAAATCTGCATCTACACAAAGGAATAAAGTGCACTGGTAACTATTTTGAAGAAAAGGAAGGAAGGAAGGAAAATTTTAATTTGGCTTTCATATCTTGTTAAAAAATTAACTCATAATGAATCACAGGTATACATGGAAAACCCCAAACTGTAACATTTCTAGAAGAAAACATAAAAGAAATCTTTGTAACCTTGGTTACAAATTTTCTTAGTTAAAATGTAAAAATCATAATCCCCCCCCCAAAAAATAATAATGATAAACTGGACTTTGCCAAAATTAAGAACTTCTGACATTCAAAAGACACTGATTTCAAAAAATGAAAATACTGAGCAAAATATTCGCAAATCACATATCAGATCAAGGACTTTCATCTTGATTTTACAAAGAAATTTCAATACTTAATAAAATAACTCAAATATGTGCAAAGATTTGACCAGACTCTTCACCAAAGAAGGCATTCAGATGACAAATAAGCACAAGATATGTGGTCAATATCTTTAGCCCATCATTAGGGCAATGAAAATTAAAACCACAGTGAGATACCACTACATATCAATTCAAATGGCTAAATTTTAAAAATAATAAACAAAACAACTGACCATTTTAACTGCTGTCAGGATATGAGGAAGTGGCGACCATAATATACTGTTGGTGGGAATGTATAATTGTACAACCACTTAATGTGGTAGTTTCTTAAAAAGTTAAATACACATCCACATATGTTTTAGCCATTCTACTCTTAGATATTTTACCCAAGAGAAATTGAAGCACATTTCCATACAAACAACTTGTACACAAATTTTCACACACACACACACACACACACACACAAAAAAATCTGGAAACAATCTAAATGTCCTTTACCAAGTAAAGGAATAAATTGTGGGTTATCTATGCAATAGGATATATTACTCAGCAATAAAAAAGATTAAACTACTGATGTACAAAGAACATACTCGTAGATGGCTTTTTAAATAATCAAGCTGACTAAAGAGGCCAGATCAAAAAGAATACACACTTTTTGTAATATCCCAGTTCTAGAATGAAATGTCCATATTCTAGAACATTCAAACTAAAGTAGATTAGTAGTTGTCTGGGGAGGTGCAGGATGGAGGAATTCCATGGGGACGTAAAGAAATCTTTGGGGAGAAAGTTATGTTCATTATATGGATTGCAACAATGATTTCAACAGGTTTATAGATGAGTATGTTAGAATTTGTCAAATTTTAAACATTTACCATTTATAGTATGTCAATTATACCTTAATAAAGTTGTAAAAATAAATTAAATCAGATCATGCCATTCTTCTTCTCAAAGCTTTCTATTACTTTCCCATTTTTAGAATAAAATGAGAAGTTTCTAGTATGAGTTAAAAGGTTCTATATGATCTGGTCCCTGGCTGTTGTTTCGTCCTTTTTTTATAGTGGTTTTTTTTTTTTTTCCATTGCTAACTCCCTCTAGTCTCCCTCCTGGTCCTGAACATGGCAAGCGTGCTGCTTGCTAATCAGGAACATTTGTTATTCCCTCAGCTGCACACACCTTCCCTACAAATACGCACAAATTTTTCTTCCTCACTTTCTTTAATGCTCTAATCAAATGCAACCCTGAGAAGCCTTGTCTGACCACTATTTACAGTAGCCTACACACTTTCACATTCCATTTTTATTACCCCAACCCATGGACCTCCCTGGCTATTCTAACCACATGATACTATATTATATTATTGTTTATTTATTGTCCATTTTCCCCAATAGAATGTGACAGCTATGGCAATGGAAAATGTGTCTGTTTTACTCAGTGCTACAACTTTATCACCTAAAACAGTGGCTAACATATTATGCACTCAATAAAGATAGATTGATGCAGTTATCTAGATAATGCTAAACCCTTCTCTATAGGCTATTGCCTCAGAACAGCCCTTGTCACATCTTTAAATTTTTCCTTTTTTTTTTTTTCAATTCTTATGATATGCTGCAGTGGTATATGTGTTAGGATTGAAATCTTTAAAAAAAACTGAAGATACTGCTCCCAACCTAGGTTTTCCCAGAGTGCCAAGGGTAGTGATGCCTAAAATATACAGAATGTTATGATGCCTAAGGGATGGATATAAGGTAAAAAAAATTTTTTTTGAAAACCATGTAGCATATTTTAAAGCAATAAAGGGTTGTAAAAACATCAATACTAAATGACACAAAGTTATATCACATCTAAGAAATATAATAAAAAATTTCAAAGTAGTCAACTAACATGCTTTTACTCTATTACAGTCAACAAAGTTTTGTGCACAAATGAGTAGAAAATTGTTTTTCATTACAAATAAAGTCTTGCATAAATATAATTTATTTTGTTCATACCTTTTTAGTCCTACATCCTTTTTTAGTGTTCTCTCTTAGTACACAAAAGTAAAAGGCCTAATAAATGTATGATGGGCCTAACACATTCAGTTGCACATAACATATAAACACACCATACCTAGCGTGTGTTAAAGGAGACAAACAAGTTGAGGTTTATCTCTAAACTGCTTTAAAACACATCCTTGTAGCTCAGGCACAAAGGCAGAGCCATCTGTGCTATGGAGAGCAAAGGTGGAATGTGCAAGGAAGCATTTGTCTGTTTGTCAGTCCCCTAAACAGAGTCTTGGTGTCTGTCCTTTAATTAGATGACTCCTGTGGTTATTCCCATTCTTTCAAGTCACCTCCGAGGACTCAGAGTTTTATTCAGTTGCCTCTGGAAGCAGTTTGGGCTTCCTGGTAGACTGGATATGCATGCACTGAAGGGAGACGAGGGAGGGTCATACTGATTATCTGAAACCAGGAGGCCCTGTCGACCTGGTGTCAATAAAAAGGCTCAGCTCTGACTTGCACTGGCTCAGAAAAGATGACAGGAGATGTGTCTGCTTTCAAATTGGTCTTCATTAATAGAATCAACAGAAAACATGCCAGAGACATATTTTAATCCAATTTCAGGCCCTTGAAACAAACATGAGTCTTTCTCAGCTGATGATAGAAGTTTCCATAATAGAACCATGCCTTCTTTGCAGTCATTTAAACTACTTGACAGAACAAAGCGAGGTACTTATGGGCACAGGATTCTGTGTCACTCATGCCTTGTCGGGTCCCCAAATCTAGTTAGTATCAGAGAGCTTTTGCATATTTTTGTAGAAATATTTTCATTGCCTCTTAGGGAAAATGGCACATGATAGTTTAAATTTTTATGCAACAAAAGCTTCTTCAAATCGAGAAGTAATCCATTATCAGCCACCTGGGGCATTCATATTAGATGCCAAAACATGCCCAAATATCTTTATGTGCCAAAAAAAGGGCTATTTTTCATACTGGGAATGGTGTTTTAAGGAGTGCTTTATGCCAGGTGATAAACCCTCTCCCAAACTGCGGTTCTCATACATGCAAAGCAGAACAGAACTTCTGTTCAGGATGAAGCCTGAAAAAAATACTTCACTGCTGTACACTGAAAAGCCACGGCTGGATGGATGGCACAAAAGCACTCATGAAACTTTAAAACCTGAAACATATTTCAAATTACAAATTACTTTAAACATCATAAATATTCCTAATTCTCAGGCCTATTAACTAACCTTTAGCTCCTTCCTAACTAGTTTCTATTAAAAGTGTCAGTTGCTGGGTCATATGGTAATTCCATTCTTAATTTTTTTGAGAAACTTCCACACTGCCTTCCATAGTGTCTGCACCAATCTGCATTCCCAACAGTATATGAGGGTTCCTTTTGCTCCACAACCTCCCCAATACTTGTTATTGTCTTGTTGATGATACCATATGACTGAGCAATCTCTCTCCTGGGTATCTACCCAAAAAATCTGAAACCATTTACCTGTAAAGATATATGTGCTCCAATGTTCACTGCAGCTTTATTTATGGTGACCAAGACATGGAAACAACCAAAGTATCCTTCGATAGATGATTGGATAAAGAAGATGTGATACATATACAGTGGAATACTGCTCTGCCATAGGAAAAGATGAAATAATGCCATTTGCAGCAACATGGATGTATCTTGAGATTATTATGCTAAGCAAAATAAGTCAGAAAAAGTTGAGAACCATATGATTTCACTCATATTTGGGATATAAAACTGAAAGCAACAAAGGACCAAGACAAACAAATAAAAGCTCATAGACACAGACAATGGTTTAGTGGTTACCAGAGGGTAAGTGGGGGTGGGGGCAGGGGGTGGTAGATGAGGGTAAAAGGGATCAAATACATGGTGATGGAAGGAGAACTAACTCTGGGTGGTGAACACACAATGTGATGTATAGATGATGTATTACAGAACTGTACACTTGAAACCTATGTAATTTTATTAACTATTGTCACCCCAATAAATTTTAATGAAAAAAAAAATATATATATATAACAAAAAAAAGTGTCTGTTGCTGCTGATAAAATCATGGATGAGAAAAGGAAAAAAAAAATCTTTAAAGTCCATAGTTGAAATTTCAGACTTTTTCCTTATGTCAAAAATAGCACTTTGATTTTCATTTCTTTACTTTAAAAAAAAGGTTGCCTATGGAATAACTATTTGCTCATATCTCAGCCATCTCACAACCCTTCACACCACATTGAACAGTAAATAGATTTGACACTCTTCCTCCCTGTGAAACATTATAGAGATCCCTCATAGATCTGCCACTGATTCACTCTATCCACTGAAATACAAGGACGACTAGGCACATCATAAAAGGACACAGTAGACTAGTTCATTGGACAAGCGATTATTCACAAATTACGGGGGCTGATTGTTATGTATGAGAAAATTCAGTAGGATGAAAAGAACATCTCACTCTTGACATTTATGCCAGGCAGAATGGCAAAATTGCATGTGTGGTAAGAGTGATAGAATAGTAATTTCAAAGTACACCATATCCTTAGTCAAAGAACGCTAAACTGAAATGTCATGAACTCAAAAATTCCCCCCTTTTAAAAGCCTTGAAGATCACTACTCAGTATTTAACCACCAAAATAGTGTAAGAGATAATCATGCAAAATTCACGAACATGACTTTCAGAATACACTCTCAGGAGGAAATCATTTTCTCTTAGAAAAAGTTTTCAGTTATAAATAATCATTTACATTTCTTTTATGTGCTAATTTTCAGACATAATTTTTATTTCACACTTTCGTGTTAAGATTAAAGTACAATTTTTTTAAAAAATATGACCACAATCATCATTTTAGGACTTCACAAAATCTTGGCCTGTGGTAAAAACCTATTGTTCTCATTATGCATCTTACGATGGAGTCTAACTCCCTCTGATAAAGGCATCCCACCCATAGGTCAGAATGCCTGAATGATGGTGAAATAAATAATAAATTGTGGCTCACCTTTTTCTTGCTTCAATCACTTTTGTCATTTACTTGCTAATATGTAAATTACCTCATCGTTACAAGAAGGCTACATGATTGAACGAATCTTGATTCACAGTCATTGAAAATGAGAGATTTGTTGGTGATGACACACCAGCTGAGAGAGCTCAGTTTTTTAGTCCTCAATAAAGACCCATGGCATTGTCAAAACCACCTGATCGTGACCATCCCCAAACCCCACCTACCAAGTTACTATGCTCTCCCTTAACCTCTTTCACTGCAGGACACAGGTCCTCTTTCACAGATGGTGGCTGAAAACATAAGACGTGTGGACCAGAGATGAGGACAGTTTATTACTTATAGCAACAGCAGTAGCCATAGTATCAGTGCTTGTGCTGGTTCTTTATGGACAGGTGCTCACTGGGCAATGAGGAGACAGCCAAGCGACGTTTTTACATTTGATGGACTGGGTAACAAGAGAAACCCTAAGTTTAGGGAACCCAAATCAACTGTAACAGCCAATACACTTGCCTGCCCTGTGCTGTAGAGAGAAACATGACCTCCCTCTTCCAAAGCTCTTCCCTATATAACATCCTCAGAAAGATAATATGGAACACAGACAGACAATGCCTCTGCCAGCAAGATGTGCAGAAATGCAAGAGGCTTGTGAAGAGTAGACTGCAACATTAGTTCCACTTAATGTAATGCATTCCAGTTGTCTTCACTGAATAGGTAAACAGTGGAATGAAGAAACTCTAAAGCAGGGCACTCACAAAGAGCTATGCATCTTGCTACTCAAGAGCTCCCAGAGTAACGGGGGAGGGGGTGGTAGATGAGGGTAAAGGGGTCAAAGATACAGTGATGGAAGGAGAACTGACTCTGGGCGGTGAACACACAATGTGTATATAGATGATATGTTACAGAATTGTACACCTGAAACCTCCGTAACTTTACTAACCATTGCCACCCCCAATAAATTTTAATTACAGAGAGAGAGAGAGAGAGAGAGAGAGAGAGAGAGAGAGAGCTATCAGAGGACACATAGTGGCAATCAGAGCCAAGAAGATTGCCAAGTCACCTACTGCAAAGAAGAGCCCTCGCCATTTCTAATAAATAACATCTGCCAGTATGGACCCTTCAGACTGCATGTTGTCCTTTTGTAAACTATCTTCTCTATGGTTTCTTTCCTGTCTGTGTTACTCTTTTATCTACTACACTATAGGGCAGAGGGTGTGATGCAAAACACACTGCCTGGGGGTCAGAAGGCTGGGCTCTCAGCTCAAGTCTTCTACATACTAGTTATGTAACCTTGGGTAAGTCGTTTAACACTGCCGAGTCTGTTTTGTTTTATGTAAAATAAGGAGGTCAACTTTCCAGCACCATTCCGTTACCCCAATTATTCTTTTACTTATGGTTTCATGGTTTACTAGTTCAGGACTGTGCTTGATGCGTGTGGTGTCTCAATTTGTGTGTGAAGTAGAGAATAAAAGAGGGAAAGGAAGAGACTGCCTTTAATGTCGCCCTAAATTTGCCCCCTAAGGAAAACCCAAATCCTCCTTCATGTGTTTACTACTTATTACGCAGTGTATTAGGGAATGAAGGAAATGTCCAGTACGGAGTTATCCAAAAGCATCTACTCTGGCTAGTAACTGTGCATAGTACATTATTACCACAATTATTTTGCTTAATCTTCATAAAAATCCCTGCAGGTAGGTATGTCTCCAGTCACCCCTAGGGGGTGGAATGAGGACTGGCGCTGATGGCAGAGTCCCTGATGCAGACTCTGATCCTGCCGCTTTGTCACAGAGTGATCTTAGATCATTTACGTAACTTTTCAAACTCTTTGTTTTCCCATGAAAATTTTCTGAGTAATAATTCATAATAAAGCTATGCTGAGGATTATGAAATGTTGGATGGGAAGTATCCTAGGACACATTTGATATCAATACATGTCATTTTTTTTTTTTAGCCTCCCATTAAAAAAATTAGGAAACCTAACATCATGGTGTTTAAATGGCTTGCCTAAGATCACATAGCTGGTGATATGTATTGGTTTCTTTCCAAAGTCATGGATGTTTCTTGATGGAAGTCTGTCTCACAGGAGGTCTGGCCTTTCATAGCGGGGATAAGGAATGTGGTATAATCACCCTTCCTTCATGCTTCTCTAATCTCTCCAGCCAACCATCATGGGGAAC
The DNA here is from genome assembly GCF_001890085.2 of Hipposideros armiger. Taxonomy (NCBI): domain Eukaryota; kingdom Metazoa; phylum Chordata; class Mammalia; order Chiroptera; family Hipposideridae; genus Hipposideros; species Hipposideros armiger. Next base: position 3,117,073 of record NW_017731492.1, on the reverse strand, counting down.
ACCAGGCCTTGTGGACTGATACGTTAAAATATTATTTCTACTTACATTAAAATGTTTTCTTGTTATTATTATGGTAAACTATACATAACATAAAATTCACCATTCTGACCATTTTTAAGCGTAAAATTCAGAGGCATTAAGCACCTTCACAATATTGTACAACACTACTTATTTTGATTTCATCCTTTCAAGTTTCTATTTTTGTATATGTTTATAGTCTATATAATAAGTTAATACAGCAGTATAGGCATCTTTGAATTACTTTAAAAAATATATATGGGGACACTGAAGGCGTGCTTACAATTTTTTTATGATAGGTTCATGACCAAACATCACGTAGACCACTAGATTAGGGAAAAGCTCTTTATGATCCTCTTCCAAATCTACTATACCAATTGAGCTGTGCTCTCCAGTTGTACTCCCTTCTCATTCCTCTTCCCCAGGCTTGCTATGAACACTGAATGAAGCCAACCAAACATGACAGCCAATTGACCAGTCCTCAAAGGGCTTAACTTTCTATATCTGAAATATTAGGAACTGTCACCTTACATAGGAAAGGCTGAGACAGAAAACGAGTGCTGCAATTTCAGCTGCAGTTCAACTGCACCAATCTCTGCCTTTCGTGTAAACTATTTTAGTTCCTTCAGATGGAATAAGATGAGAAAGGGAAGCAATGAGCTACGGAAAGGAGAATCTGTGCGCTAATTATAACCACTTCTCCTTATAGGGGGCTGTAGAGCTTACTACACACTTAACTTACATCATCCCATTTCATCAAAATATTCTATTTTAAAATTTAGTTCATTGACTTCAAGGAGGATAAATCATTTGCTGATGTCCATACAATTACTGAGGGCTGGAGGAGGGACTGAAATCACAGTATGCCATCATTTTTCTGCCTGGAACCTCTCCCCTTTACATAACAGCTGCATCTAAAGAGAGGTGCTGGAAGGAGTCCTGGGGACCACGGTGGGCAGAGCCTGGTCTATCGTGTGGCAAGCAGGCAAGCACTATCGTGATTCTTAAACTGCACTCAGAATCAGGAGCATCTGAGACACTCATTAAAAATACAAATTCCCTGCACTGTAATGCTCAAGATTTTGATTGATCATGAGCCAGCAAGCGATCTCCACTCTCATGTCTTCCTAGTCACCATGCTCCACTGCCTCATTCATTACCCTACTGGCATTTCCAGTAACATCTTAGGGACTGTTAATGTAGCCATTAGCTCCTGGGGATCCCTTATGAGAAATTCTCCCTCACTCCATTATTCCCGGAGAGCAATTGCACTACACCAAGAGAAACATATGGGGATGCTTTAGATTGGATAGCTCAGCTAGTAAAAATTCAGGACTAATAAAGTCAAGGTCAGGAGATTGTTCTCTATGGTAATCGGGGAGCAATTAACTTAGAAAGAGAAATAATTTCCCAAAGGCAGTGATTAAAGCTGTGCCTTGGCCAATGACTGCTGTCATTGTGAAGCCCAGGTGAGAGAAGGAGGATGCTTAATCTGTCCATCAGCAGACTCATTAGTCCAAAATGACACCTTAATGCCTGTGGGTGCCCTCTGACAGGTCTAGATGGGGAAGAAGGAATTAAGGGCAGGAAAGGAGAAGGAGAAATAACAGAAGAGGATTAAAGGATCACATGGGTATTTGCAGAGTGTTAAAGTACAATTTACAAGATATGCAGGATGGTAAGCACCTTAATATATTTTATATCTGAAGGGAGAGTATTTTGGGAAGTCTTCAGTGCCAATATTGTTATGATGACCTGTTTTTTACTCAGCATGGAGCACAGAAGCCACTCAAAGATTATATCTGGATGATGGTGTGTTGGTTGTGACATCTTTATGGAAGGATATGGGCTCTGAGCAGTAATCAGAAGAGAAAAGTCAAATATATAAGCCAAAAATAAAATTATCTGTGTGTGTGTGTGTGTGTGTGTGTGTGTGTGTGTGTGTGTGTTTACATACAGGGTTTTAATGAACAAGGCAAGAGAAAGCATACAATTGTTTGAGTCCAGTAATCAGTTCATTAGTGTGTAGAGTCAGAGGGATTGAGTCCACCACCTGACCTGCAATGTGACACCGTGAGCTATTTCTGGAAGATGAATCAGAAGGGTGAGACCTTTCCCACACTTACACATTTCTTATTTACATATCTCTACTTCATCTATTTTTAGTAGTACGTCATTTGATAAGAATTCAGTGTGAAGACCAGATCTGTGGTGCTATGAGAATAAATAGTATTTTCACTTGGTTCTGTCCTGTAGCTTATTTTCTTTTACAAAGCCATTTGCACTCATGACACATACATGCCCAGCCAATTAAACACATGTGATGCAAACAGACATGATGTCAAAGTTTTTCTGATACTTTAAAGTGAACGGTGTATTACAAGAAATAACTATCTTATTACACTCACCTACTAAGTGTAGTTTTAAAGCACATGTTTATGCAGTGCTTATCTGATCTAAATTGTGGTGGGGGTGGGATAGGGGGAAGCATTTGTTTTAAACAACATCCTTGACTCCCATTCTAAAAGCCCTATTGGGAGAAAAGCGTAACTGTGGAGGACAATCTTGAATCTAGAAGGAAGCAACATCAGAAACGGACTCTGGAACATTGTCTCACACTGTGCATTCAACAGAGATTCAAGACAAAGATTACACATTATCTGATGTGGCATCAAAGTGGCCAGAACTGTCCCACTGCTCTTACTCATCCACCTGGCTCTCCCATGCTGGCCACAGGTAAGTAGAGGGGAAAAGATGTACTGAGCAGAATTTCCCAGCATCTAAATGTTTGTTCATAGACTAAGCCAAATGAACATGGACAGACAAACAAGATGGTGGGTGAGAGAAACGTAATACTGAGACGCTTATTGCTGGGGCCGATTATGGTAAAGTTAATGTGTAAAGAAAGTGGACACTAATTAGCACACGGAATTTGCTTCTCTGTTTAGAACGATTCAATTATAACAAATGATAGAAAGATGTTACACTATCTTTCATAGAGTAGTGCTAAACAATTTGTTGAAATTGGTCATTGCTCTTCAACTTTACCAACAGTATAACAAGTAAACATCCAGAAGTTGGAGCTGAAATATACATTTTGTATCACAACATAGACTCCATTGTGTGATACTGCACTGTAGCTACAGCTGCAGTTTTGATTGAGTACATGCAGTAAATCACTTTAGTTTTAGTGAAAAGTACTTCAGGTAGAATTGTTCCATAATATATTAATTTCATTAAGAAACTGACCCCTATTTTCAAATCAATTTCTATTTCATGAGCAGGTGCTGGAACAGTTTTCAAAGCGACTGCACTTACCTCATTCTCAGGGAGCTCTGATCGATTTATTACTCTGTGCATTTTTTGTTAAGACAAGAAGACTCCAAGGACACCTTGGGTGACTTTTCACAGCATTTTTATTTGTATTATTGAACCAAAGTTCAATAATATTTTTTTCCTGGAGGATGATAGGAAATAGACTATATCTTATTCTCTTCAGGGTGAGGTTTTTCGTATTTCAGGTGCAGAGTTATAATAAAAGTACATACATCCCATGAATGATGTGGAAAAATAGCATGTTATTCATCAGATTTTAATGGACTTTCTACATAATAAGTATTTTTTTCAAGTCCCTGTCTAGGTAAAAGGTCAGCACATGTATTGAAATAAGCCTGTATTGTGGATTCATTCAGAATTTGCAATGAATACTTATGCTTTCTGATCTTCAGTTGACTGGCCTTCAAGATGGAAAAAAAAAACAAAACAAAACTAATTTGTTAGCAAATATTATGCAGGGGTCAAATGACTAAGATATAAAAGTGCCTAGAATAATACTTGGTGAATATGACAGTAGTATTTACACAGATTTCTCCCCTTGAATGTGCATTGTTTATGTTTCTATTGAAAGAAGAGAGCCAAGCTATAAATTAGCCAATTATACATATTTCCCTAAAGAAATAATTATCTTTATCTTTTTATGTATGTGTGTGTGTGTGTGTGCATGACCTCATTTCACAAAGAATTGAGACAACTTATAAAAATATTAAAAAGACAATAAAATTAATCCAGACAATATACTGATAGATTAAAAGTATAACACTGGAAATAAAGATAATACACAAATAAAAAAAAAAAAAAAAAAAAAAAGACCTTATGTTCCTATACAGTTTTTCTCACTAAAGAAGGCTGGAAATTTGGCTCTGAGCACCCAAGTGGTCAAAGCAAAAAGATGAAGAAAAGCAGTTCCAAATTTTGAACATCTATTTTAAAAATCATAGCAATCTCACATCAGGAATAAAATTGGTCATAATACTTAGTTCCAAAATGTGTTTCATGGCTTATTTTTCAAGGGACATAGTAATATAGTGGGTAATGTACTCAATCACACATTCAAAAACATAGGGGGTAATGGAATTCTAGGAAGGCTACTGATTAGGAAGCTCCAGGAATCTGTTTCCCCATCTAGACAATAATTATACCGTCATAATCCGTCTGATGTAAGTACTTTGGAACTCTGGAGTCTACTGAAGGCTTACAATTTCCAGGGGAAAGCTTGGATGGTAACTTGCAGTTAATGTTGGTCAATTTCAGTTCTTAGCACAGTAGAAGCTACCCAGCCACCACTGATCAGCTCCATGGCTGACAGCTGAGCCATGTGTTTCAGGATCAGTTTGCTGGAGCCACGGTGGGCAAAAAGGATCCTGTCCTCCAAATACTGGAGATCTGTATTCTGGTCTCTGATTGCTGCTTCCGATCTCAGGCATGCAAAGAGGTGCATGGCCAGGACTGCTGTACAAGCACCTCTATCTGAAGTGACTTTAAAGAGCTAACATCATTTCTCCCCCATTCCTTTCATTTTTCTCATTTTCCTCTTTTGGGAGCCAGAGAGTAGAAACTAGGATATTCAAAAGCAACTGCATATATGGGGAAAATCAGAAAGCCACTGTACATGCTTAGAAAAAAAGCAGGCTTAGTGAATACTTGAGAAGACCTTAAGTTTACACCTCAGGCTGACATTCAGGACAGAGACAGTCTACAACAACAATTTAAAAAAACAAATGAACAGAAACAACACCAAAAAATGTCTTGCAAACCCTGGGGGAAGACTGTAATCTGATTTCCAGAGTTATCACATTGCCACATTCAAAAGGCCAGTTTTCAACAAAATATCATAAGGCATGTAAAGACACAGGATACTATGGCTCATTCAGAAAAAACTGTAAATCATTCAATTGAAATTATGCCTGAAAAAGACTAGATGGCAGATCTACTAAGCAAAGACTTTAAAATAACCATCTTAGAGATGACCAATGAACTATAAAAAAGATGTGGAGAAAGTCAAGAAAATTATGTATGAACAAAAGGGAAATAGCATTAAAGAAATAAGAAATGTAAAAATAAAATGAAACTCTGGAGCTGAAAATTATAATACCTAAAATGAAATTCACTTGAGGAATTCAAAGGCAAAATTGAATAGTTAGCAGAAAGAATCAGCAAATCAGAAATTGGAACAATGGAAATCATTAAATCTGAGGGACAGAAAAAAAATATAATAAAGAAAAGTGAAGAGAGACTAAGGAACCTCTAAGGTACCACCAACTGAACCCACATATATATTGCAGGAGCCCCATAAGAGGTAGAAGGGTGAAAAGAATATTTAGAGAAATAATGGTTAAAAACTCCTCAAATTTGGTGAAATGCATAAATATAAACATCCAGGAAGCATGACAAACTCCAAGTAAGATGAACTCAAAGATCACTACACTAGAACACATCATAAAAAAAACTTTTGAAAGACAAAGACAAAAAAAAAAAGAATACTGAAAGCAGCAAGAGAGAATTGATTCACTACATAAAAGAGATCCTCCATAAGCTTACCAGCAGATTTTCCATCTGAAACTTTGGCGGGTAGAAGGCAGTGGACCAATACATTCAAAGCATAAACCAAGACTGTCAACCAAATACTCTGTCTGCAAAACCGTCTTTCAAAAATGAGGAAGAAATTAGGACCAGATAAACAAAAGCTGAGAGACTTAATTAGACCTGCCTTGAAAAAAGTATTCAAGGGTTGAAATATAAGGACAACAGACAGCAAATTAAAGCCATATAAAGAAATAGAGATTGTAGTAAAGGAAGAAGCATGAGAAATTATAAAACCTAGCATTATTGTAACAATGGTTTGTAATTCCAATTTTTATTTTCCAGATGATATAAGAGACTAATACATTACAAAAAAATATAGTCTATGAGCTAGCACTATTATAACTTTTTATGTTTAATTCTACATTTTTGTTTTCTACAGAATTTAAAAGACTAATATATTTAAAGCAATCATTACTCACAATAGAGGACTACCAGAACTGCTTCAGAAAGTGGCAAGAACGATGGGATAAGTATGTTTGAAGTGAGGGAGAGTATTTTCAGGGGGATTAATGGCAACGTGTCTTTCACTGTAATGAATTTTTTATTTAAACATTTACTATATTTTTTTATCACACCTTGTATAGAGAAGACCTACAACTCAAAAAAAAAATTCAAAATGGGCAAAGGACATAAATTTCCCCAAAGAAGACATACACATGGCCAATAAGACATGGAGAGATGCTCAACAGTGCTAATCATTATGGAAACGCAAACCAAAACCACAATAAGATACCAACTCACACCCACCAGGATGGCTACTAACAAGAAAACAAAATAACAAGTTCTGACAAGGATGTGGAGAAATCGGAACCCTCAAGCACTATTGGTGGGAATGTACAGCTGCTATGGAAATAATATGGTGGCTCCCCAAGCAACTGAAAGTAGGATTATTATATAATTCAGTAATTTTACATTTAGACACACACACACACACACACACACACACACACACACACATCTCCCAAAGAATTAAAAGCAGGATCTTGAGGACATATTTATACATCCATGTTCACAGCAGCAATACTCACAATAGTTACAATTGTGAGTATCCATTGATACTTACAATGAAAGTATCCATTATGGATGAATGGGTAACACAAAACATAATAGGTACCACAATGAAATACTACCAAGCCCTAAATTAAAAAGGAAGGGAATTCTGACAGAAGCTCCAACATGGATGAACTTGGAGGACATTATACTAAGTGAAATAAGCCACGCACAAAATTACAAATACTGTACCTTCCACTTACATGAAGTACTTAAGAGCATTCAAAATTATAGCGACAGAAACTAGAAGGGTGGTTGCCAGGGACCAGGGACTGGAGTCTTAATGTTTAATAGTATACCTAAAGTTTCAGTTTTAAAAGACGAAAAGTGTTCTGGAGATGGATGGCGGTGATGGTAGCACAACATTATGAATCTATTCAATTAGATCCCTTAACGATGCCATGAGGCTGGAGCAAACTCCATGAACATGATGAACACACTTTGCTGGTAGGTGGACATGCTGACTCCTGATATGCAGCTTTCAAAAAGCCTGGTACTGCCCCTGCTCGTCTCCTTAGCCTTTCTGCTCAGGCAGTACAGCATCTAATCAAAACTGACATTCTCCAATTGCTCCCCAGCAACGCATCATGAGAAAACTTCCAGGGGCAGGTTACGTAAAAGGGAGTGAGCATCCTGCATGGGTGACATTGCCTCTTCTCCTCCAAGGAGTTTAGGAGTTTCCTTTCACCTTAGGGAAGCTAAGTTGTGAAGCTTGCAATGCACACCCTAATTTTGTAAACAGGTTTTACATTTTAGAGCAATTTTAGGTTTGCAGAATGTACAGAGATTTCCCATACACCCCTTGATCCCACACATGTACATTTCTTCTATCAACATCCATCACCAGAGTGGAGCATTTGTTACAATCGATGAACCTGCCTTGAAACATCATCACCCAACATCCATAGTTTACCTTATGGTTCATTCTTGGTGTTGTACATTCTATGGGTTTGGACAAATTTCTGGTGACATGTATCCACCATTAGAATATCATACAGTGTATTTTCACTGCCCTAAAAACCCTCTGTGTTTTTCCTATTCCTCCCTCCTTCTCCCCTAACCCTTGACAACCACTGATCTTTGAATTGTCTCCATAGTTTTGCCTTTTCCAAAATGTCACATAATTGGAATCATACAATATAAAGACTTTTCAAATTGGCTGATTTCACTTAGTAATATGCATTTAAGATTTATCCATGCCTTTTGATGGCTTGTTAGCTTATTTCATTTTAGTACTGAATACTATTCCATTGTCTGGATGTGCCACAGTTTATCCATCCTCCTACTGAAGGACATCTTGGTTATTTCCACATTTTATTGATCCATTCATTTACTGAAAGACATTTTAGTTATCCACAGTTGGGCAATTATAAATAAAGCTGCTATAACTATCCGTGTGCAGATTTTTTGTGGACATAACTTTTCAATTCATTTGGGTAAACACCAAGGAGTGCGACTGCTGCACAGTATGATAGAGGAATGTTTAGTTTTGAAAGAGACCACCAAATTGCCTTCCAAAGTGGCCCTACCATTTTGTTTTCCTATTAGCAATGAATGAGAGTTCCTGTTCCTCACATTCTCATTTTTGGCTCTCCCCTTTTCCCTGCCTCTATTTCCTCTTTTTACTTACTTTTTTGTTTTGTTTTTTAAACACACACACACTGATGTTTAGCATTTACTATTTTGACTCAGATGCTGTTTCCTCAAAAACATGGACTAAGGCAACTGGTTTCTCTACCATGCTACACAAGCTAGCAAAGTCACTTCCCCTCATGAACTCTCATCCTCATTGTTGTAGATCAGCAGAAGGAGAGCTTTGTAGACTGAGGCTTCTTACACAAAGTCCAGTGACTAAATGAAAGCATAAATCCAGAGAGAGATACGTAGGCCACTGAAAAGAGTCTTTGAACTTGAGCACATTTTCAAAGCTGGATGAACTTGATCAACACTTTCTAATATCATACCTCGCAGAGGTAAAAAAAACAGAGTTCAGGGTCTACCCATAGTGGAGTCTAATAGGAGACCCATATAGAATCTGCAACATTAAAGGATCACACTGTCACGGTCATGAAGAAGTAGAAAATTTTCATCTCCTTTCAGGGAATTATAAAAAAAAAAAAAAGTCTTTCATAAAGTGTAGCACTTAGAAGAGGGGAAACACACTGCTCCCTGGGAATTTGTAACTATAGCTAGCCTGAATTCAAATGACCTGGCTGGACCAAAATTCCTCAAGCTGAGAATATGTTTTAAAGTGATCTCAAGCTGGTAGTGTCCTGAGGTACTGGCAGAAACAAATATAAATTTTCTCTGATGGAACCTGCTTTTAGATCTCCAAACAATTCCCACAGGTAACATTCCAAGATGTATGAGCTCACAGTCAAAACTCAAAATATACAAGAAGACAAGGTATCATATATGAAAGCCAGCAAATGTACGGACAGGTGAATTTAACATGCAAAAGCCTTCAGATTCTCAAAGTGTGAGACAAGCAATTTTGTTCAAAATGTTTAATAAAATAAATGAAGAAATTGAATATATGAGTCAATAAGAAAAATCTATTAAAATTATCAATCAGAATCCAAAAGGGACCAAACTAAACCTCTAGAACTAAAATATTTTCTCTGTAGTTATTCATAGTTTTAGTTGTACAGGTCTTATGCATTATTTTGTTGAATTTATGCTTGAGTATTTTATATTTTTAAATGCTATTGTAAATAGTAATAATGTTTTATTTCATCTGAAAATTATTTTTGTGAGTAAATAGAAATGTCATCGATTTTTTTTTGTACAGTAACTTTCTATTGACTTTTCTAAATTCACTTATTCATTCTTATATTTTAATTTTGAATTCCTTAGGATTTTCTAAGCAAATAATCAGGTCATCTACAAATAACATCACTTTTGCTTTTTCCTTTCCAATGTTTATGACTTTGATGTCTTTTTCTTGCCGTCTTGCCCTGGCAAGGAGCTTCAGTAACATGTTGATTGGAAGTGATGAGGGCATTCATCCTTGGCTTTTCAACATTTTAGGGAGCTCTGTCTTCACCACTAAGTACAATGTATAAGTGTTTGTAGATGGCCTTTATTAAATTGTGGGAATCTCTTCCATATTCCTAGTTTACTGAGAGTTATCATGAACAGTTATTAAATTTTGTCAATTGTATCTTCTGAGTCTACTGAGTTGATGATATGATGTGATTATACAGCTCCAGAGAGACTGTTTTGTGAAACCAGGCAAGCAGGAGTGCTTAACAGTGGCTAACTCAATAGTAACACATTCAAATACTGGCTCACTGTTCTCCATTTCAATCCTTTTGTCCCTCATTCCTGCTTCTTGTGAATAGATCATCTCAGATTACTGTGTTTCCAAGGGATCCCAGATTAAAACATTTTATAACTATCAAAGACACTGAATAAACAGTTAAAAATATATTACAAAGAAAACACAAGATTCAAATGGCAGATGACTTTATCTTTGAGCTCTCCCAAAATTTTTAAGGAGATTCAAGTACATACAAACTCTTTCAAATAATAACAAAGGACATTTCTATTTCATTTTATACAGTTAGCATAACTTTGATACCCAAGCTAGAATATTTAAGCAAAAAAAATAATAACAATAAGTCTAATTTGAGGATATAGATGCAAAATTATAAAAAAAAATGCTAACAAACCAAATCCATTGACATAGAGCAATGTAATAAAATTGAAAAATATGCATTTCTCTCTGTTTATAAGAGTAGATTACATTTAGAAAGACAATTTATGTTTTCACCATGGTAACAAATTTAAGGGAAAAAGTAATATCTATCCTAAAAGATACAGAAAACAAAAAAAAATTTAACATCAACTCATGACAAGAAAAATTCTTTGTGAAATAGGATTATAATGTAACTTTCTGTGACTGATATAAGAACAGTCACAAAAAAAACTAGAGCATATTTATATTATACTAAATATGTAATACTAAAAACACTCTTTGCAAGATTAAGAACAAGAGAAGGATGTCAGCTGCCACCACTTCTACACAACATTATCTTAGAGTCTGAGCCATGGAGTAAGGCATGACAATAGAAAGAAAAATAAAAAAGACAGAAGGGAGAAGAGACAGAAAATCAGCCAGTTTTTCTTTTAGAGAATGCAAATTTATGCAGAAAAATTCAAAAGTGTCTACAAATAAGTTATTATAATTAACTACAAAAGTCTAGAAATTTCTGGATATAAAATCAACATACAATAAGAAAATGCAAATTTATATACTACAAAAAAGTATAATACATGATATAAGAATAGACCTAACATCAGATGAACAAGAGCTTTATGAGAAAATGACAAGTGAAAGACAAATGTAAAATAGGCTTAAATAAATAAAGATACTTAATATTCATGACTGAATGGATATTCATGATCGAAAGATATCACTTCTCAAGTTGCTATATAGATTAAATGTGATTCTTTGACCTCAGGTGTTTCATCTTCAAACACTTTGGGGGTCATCATAAGTGCTATATAAGTGTTAAGCATTATTATAAAAAAGAGAAAAGACAAATCACAAATGTGGACACAACATGTACAAAACATACAATTGACAAAAGATTAATATATGTTCATAGAATACCTGAACATTAATGAAAGACAAAAGCACTATCTGGAAAAATTGGCAAAAATAGTCTAAATAATCACTTCAAGGAAGAAAAATCACAAAAGTTCAATAGACATATGGAAAGCTGTTCAACCTCAATTTATAATCCTAAAATAAAAGTAAAATCCACAAGATAGCATTTTATTTCCATTAAGTTGGCAAAAACTAAATAGTTTTACAATATAAAATCTTGTCAAGAACATATTGCTATCACTAGTAACCTGCTAATGGAAATTTAATTATAATACAACTATTTTGCAAAATATTATTTTTATTACCAATAAAGTTGAAGGTATGCACACTTTATGGTGATTTTCTTCAAAAGGATGATGAGTATGTAAAAAAAAGCAGAAAGGGAAAGCAAAGATGCCAAGGATAAACTGCAATTTTGCCTCCAGTCTCACTATCCTCTTTATTTTAGACCAGTAGTTTTCAACCAGAGTAATCCACCCCCTCCCCACATCCCCAGCAAGGAAAATTTGCCAATGTTTGAAGAAATGTTTGTTTTTTCCAACTGAGTAGGGTGTGGCTGTGGTGCTACTAGCTTCTAACAAGTAGAGGCCGGAGATGTTAAGTACTATGTTCTACAGTGCAAAGAAAAGCCCCTCATAAAGAATTTATCCTGCCCAATATATTAATAACACTTGTTGAGAAACCCTGGTTTTAGACTTATGACCACATTTCCAGATCAACAAATTACACTGAGATTACTGCTCTCCCCTGGTAGCTGATAACGGCCAGGAAGTCATATATACAGCTAATGAAGTTTTTGTCCTTCCTTCAAATATGCTACATCATACGCTAGTGTCCTTGTGGAACTTAGAGGTCTCACAGCAGGTAAAGTCTGCTATGCTGGTTTACCTAAAAAGTTCGGATTGTCAGTCACCAACCTAAGGAGATGTTGCATGTTGAGTCCCAGGCAGTACTGGGGCTATCATTTTTCTCAGTCAGTTTGATTTCTACACTTAACACTAGCAGTGAACACAACTGCCTTGCTGTGTCTGACACTATCATTTTGGACAGATCATGCAGAAAGAAATACAGAGTGAACCACAGAACAAAGATCCAATTTTCCTCCTGAAAGAAAAAGACTCAAGAGGTGAAACAATTTGTTCGGTTAACCAACATACTTTGGACTATCATGCATTAGAAAAGGAAAAAAACAACAACAACCAAAATAAGTAAGGAAGGAATGCTGTATTTCTGTTTATAACAAGGGAGCTAGTAAAGACTATAAACCCTTGATGAGGGTTTCGACTGAGTGAATCAACTCCATAAAACTGGTGCTGAATGAGAAATTTCCTGCAAGACAGAAAACTATGTTAAGGTACACGCAGGTTTTGTCTTCCTAGAAAAGTAAGGGATATTGCCAGTGATACATTACCAGTTGAATCCAAATTACTGGGCCTTACCTACTACCAGAAATGTATTGGTGGTGCCCTTACCCCTATCAATGAGCAATGAGAGAAATTTTATTCTATTCCATAATCTGACCTTTCCAATGCCAAGGTCATTGCTTAAGTGATCCAGACTCCACTTTAAGGCTACTTGGGACTTTTTCAAAGCAGCTCAATTATTTAACAGAACTAGTAACACTGAACTTACAAATACTTTCACATAGACTTTATACTTGGACCATCACAATAGCCCATGTTCAAGATGAACATTGAGACACAGCAGAAAAATGCTTTTTCCAGAGTCATGAAACTAGAAAAGCTAGAGCTGGAATTCAACCCTATTTAACTAATTCCTACTCCAGGGCTCTTTCTGCTGCACCAACATAGATCTACTCTTAGAAAGAGAGGCAGTATAAAAATAAGTCAATTAAAAAATGAACAAAAACATATTTTGGACCCTAATACTAATTTTCATGTATTCTGAGGATGACAAGGTGAAATTTGAACAAAATGCTTTATATTCAGGTGTCTAATACAAACTTACAGTTTCTGCTCAAATTGCTAACATAAATTTGTTTAGGATTCTGATAGTTTGTGACCTCTCTGAAGAAAAAGTTAGCAGAAATATCTCAAATGAAAGAAAGGCATTATGTGGAAAGAAAAAAAAAATGGGAGATGAGTTTCTAATAGTCTTCACATTCCTTCTATCAAAAACCTGCAGGCCACAGAGGCCATGGAGGATGGAGAGATAATCGGCTGCATCTTTGTTATGTTGAAGGCCTTATATGCATTTAAAAATAACACTTAAGATGAAAATGGAAATCAACTCTTCCTATAATCCAAATCTTTGTTTAATCAGCAACATTTGCCAATTTTAGTCTGGGGGAGGGAGTTATTGTATAAACTGTCAGAGGTACAAACTCATTATCAACACAATTTTGAAACTAGGGGATCACATGTATGCAAACCTTAGTCCCCAGAGCTGCTTCTCCCAAGTTCTGACCTTGTCTTGGTGTCTTTCCTACATAAGAGGCCTCGAGCCTACATGTGAAGAGAATTGGAACACCATGAAGGTAAGGCAGAACCAGGGACTTCACCTAAATATCAAATTATATTAGCATATGGTTACTGTCAGTAAATTTCTGAATAAACTGCAGAGAAAATGTGGATCTAATAAGCATTAACAGTGTTGGCTGTGCTTCAATCCAGCTTGTCAATCCAGCTGCCCATTCCTATCTTGAATCCATAATAATGACATTATTTTCTGTATCCTAGGAATGCCAGTGTAGGGGATACTGAAAACAATATTACTTAAAAAAAAAATAGTACATTTTTATATGTCACAATGCTTGGGAGCAGCAAAATATTAAAAAGAAAAAGTGAGAGTTCTTCAAAAAGAATAGAACTACCACAGAAACATCACTTACGCCAGCCTTGTCTTCATATCTTCACAGTTTGAGAAATAAGTATTTTAAATGAATTAAGGATTCTGTTGATAAACATGATACTGGAGTTTTTAGAATTTACTTTACATTAATTTGACTAGATGGCCTTTGATTCAAATGACCATTTTGGCCTCATGGCTAAAAGAGTCAGTTATTACACCAAGGACAAGCATGAACAGGCTGCATTATGTCCACAAAGACATCATTCTATTCTCAGTAACAGAGTGCCTCCTATTAACAGGGTTAAAGCGATATTTCACAGCAACTGGCATTGAAATTTATTTATTTAGTTCATGACCTAATTTTTTAATTTAGTTACAGCAAAAAAAAAAAAAGGCAAGAGATTCTAGAGAAAGAGATGATAAAGTATGAATTAAGGCTAAGAGAGTTTCATTCGTTTTTCAGTATTTTTTTTCTCTTATTAATTTTCTTTTATTTTCCCATTCATTTTCTCTTTTGAGAAATTTTTTTATTCAAGAACACATACTTTCAGAGCCAGATTTCCTGGGCCAGCCACCTGGCTGGGAGATGCAAGCGCCTGGAAAGCAGGGCCCACATGGGGGTGCTGTTGTTAATTCCAAAAAGTTACACTTATGGTGGGCTGAGGACTGGGCTAGGATGAGGGACTGTGTTCGTTTTCAATCTGGGTTCTGAGGAGCCACAGGGGGTTCCAAGGAGAGGAATGTGACAACAGGAGTAGGACTTGAGTCTTCCTACCCCAGCTAGAGTTTAACTAAAGATATTCCACCATTATCTGCTTTAAGCACTGGGCTTCCATAAGAGATTATTTTTTAATTGCAAAAGGAGCTCAGTTACTAATTATAATTGGAAATTGCTCATGTCTCTGATGAATACACTGAGGTCCAGAGAGCTCAGGGGTCTTTTCCATGGACACTCAGGAAGTTAGAAGAAAAATCCTGATTTCCTATGGTAGGTATATTATTACACTTGAAGGACAAATGCCTAAGTTCAATTTCAATTCATTCAGTGAACATTTTATACCTAGGTTAATAGACATGCTGTGACTTTTATGAGTTAAGACAGAATGAATGATAGAATGCTTTCCACCTTGACACCTTAGAAGACGCACGGAATAATCAGTGCTGGGTTCTGACCTTCTAAAATGCCTGCCTTGTATTCTCTCACAGCCTGAAACTTTGTAAAGACAGATGTCTCTGTTTGTTTTCCTTTGATATTGAGCACGTTATAGTAACTTAGTAACTGACAAAACCAAATATTTTAAGATTGACTTTCATTTATAAATCTCAGAATAATCAAATAAAATGTTTTTCAATATTAGGAAAGCCTTCTTATTACTAGCATCCTAGTTACTAGAGTTACTAGTTACAGCTTGAAAAGAACCGAAGTAAACATTAAATCAAATAGTAAGTTATATCAACATAAACTGCTTCATTCTTTCCATATAATTTTTAATTACCATTCATGTTTCATTCATATTCACTTAATTTTTTTCTACTAAGGATAATTACTCATGCCAGTGATCTTTTTCAAAATGTAAACATTTGGAAGGCAGGGACTTTGTTATTCTTAAAGCATAAAATATCATTGGAATTATTTGATGGTGATGACAAACAAAAAGTAGTTGTGGGATAAGTTCTTTTTTGAATGGTGCATGCTTTCATCAATGTACTGAAGCTTAATTTCAGAAACCATGTGACTTTTTTTGAAGTTAGTAACAACATACACATAGATCATTATTCTATAATATGAGTAGTTTCCTTAATTTAAGCTCCCAAAAGGTCCGTGATAATGTGCCTTAGATTAATTCAATACTGGTTTATAAGCTTTTTCTTTGTTTTGTCAATAAATGATTAAAAACATTTTAAGGTTAATGATCTCATGATGTGATCAATCATTCTTAGCTACAATTTGCCACCAGGGCTCCTCGTTTTGCTGAAAGTAAATGATTTTTTGATAATGATCACAAGAAGCACATCTGTATGCTGGTTGAAAAGTTAATTAAAATGTGATTCCATCTGGTAGTCCAGTTGGGAATGTCACTATTCGATTTAATCTACATTGAACGGAAATGAACTCTGCATAATCAAAAGATATAATGCAGCAGGGGACATGGAGCTGTAACTTAGTCAGTGTTGCACATGTTAATTTAAATCTTTTCTTCCTCTCTTAAGTTTTTTTCTTTTATAAAAGTGAGAAATCTGGGAAACCAGAATTACCTTATGATTTCTCAATATGGGTAAATTTCCCTTTATGTGAATTTTGTCTAATCACACATTTATTCCTATTTTCTCCCTTCATTTTCAGTAGGGCTGAGAGAGCTGCTGTGAGCACAAATGCATTCTTTGTAAGCTATTGACTGCAATCACTCATTTTGTTCTGATACCATGTGTATTAGGTTCCTACTGCTGTTGTAAAAAAATTATCACTAACTTGGTATCTCAAAATAACACAAATTTACTATCTAACAGTTCCAGAGGTCAGAGGTCCAAAATGGGTCCGACTAGCTAACATCAAGCTGTAAGCATGATCATGTTCCTTCTGGAGGCTCCAGAAGGTAAACTGTTTCCTTGATGAGAAGCTTCCAGAGCAGCGGTTCTCAACCTTCCTAATGCCGCGACCCCTTAATCCAGTTCCTCATGTTGTGGTGACCCCCAACCATAAAATTATTTTCGTGGCTCCTCTATAACTGTAATTTTGCTACTGTTATGAATTGTAAATATCTTTTTGTTTTCCGATGGTCTTAGGCGACCCCTGTGAAAGGGTCGTTTGACCCCCGAAGGGGTCATGACCCACAGGTTGAGAACCGCTGATCTAGAGGCTGCCCACATTCCTTGGCCTGTGCTCTCTTTCCATCTTCAAAGCCAGCAATGGACGATCATATCTTCCTCATGATGCTGTCTCTGGTTCTAATGCTTCTTCCCTCTTTCCTTAATATTAAGGACCTTTGTGGTTACATTGAGTCTACCCCTGTTATACATGATAATTTCTGTGTCTTAAAATCAGCCTGTTAGCAAACTCAGTTCCATCTGCAATTCTAATTCCTTCTTGCCATGTCGCATAACACAGTCATAAATTTGGGGGATTAGGATGTAGACATCTTTGAGAAGCTATTATTCTTTCTTCCACACATTGTATCTAGTTTATTCTAGTCCTTATGCTTGAGTAGAGAGCGGTATTCTTACTTTCCCCTCAGAGAATTTGGAAATTTTGTCCTCTTTGGTGTGGCTCTTTACTAGTTTGTGCATACGTTGACAAGTATTTCTACTTACATATTCTCCCAAGGGATGAAGAACTGGAGATAAAACTTACATTAAAATGTGCTTCCTTTAGGTATGATTGCAAAGTAGAATTAAATACATATAAAATTGCATTTCTTTGCATGGAAAAGAAGTTTTATTTTTATTGATTTATATTTTTAAACTAACTCAGAAATTCACTGTGAGTCTTATTAGGATAGAGTGTCCATTTTTTTTTAAGTTACTAATTTAGTCACTATGGTTTGGCCAATATTCCATCTTATAAGTTTTTTTTCTATCCTATATTTCTTTGGAAAGTGGAAACTTTGTCATCAGTTAAACATATATCCATTAAACTTAAATAGATAAGAATTTAGACTTTGCTTGTTGAAATTGCATCTTCACACAATTATTAGCCCAACCCTAAGTTCCAGACTCCACAGAACATGTCTAACAATGTATGTATACGCCTGCAAATAAAAATGTACCCAATGAGATAACTATAGGAATTACTATTAGAAGAATGATGATACAAGTATAAAATTACTTAAATTTTAGAGACAATCACTTTCAAACTAGGAAAATATAAGAAGTTCTAATGCTGATAAGATATTTAGTCTATTAATCAATCAAATTTTAATCATACAAACAGAGCCACTAGCATCTATGTTTATATATGAAGGGGTTTGTTATATAAACTTGACGTTAAAAAATTGGGGGAGCTGGTTAAGCAGTTTCTTTTGCCTTCGTGTCTGATGCTGAAGCTTGAAGTCTGCAGGGCAGGAGGTGGAGAAGGGAAGATGGAAGGGGAGAGCAAGGATCATCTATAAGCCACAAGCATGGGTTAGAGCCCATGAGAAGAGGCTGGAACAAATGTAAGCTCTTGTTGCCTCGGACCTTAAAGATACTGGTGTCCTGCAGAAGCTGAGGCCCTTAGTCATGAAACCCAGAAACTGAAGCTAAAGAAGGATACAGGGGAAGAAGTAGAAATTGCAGGTCTGGAGGCAGCCTCACCCCAATGGGATGAGCTAGCAGATAAGCGACAGCATGTCTGAAGGGTGGAATGCCTGCTGCTTTGGTCTGCCCTCCGAGAGTCCTGCAATTTCCCTTATCGCCACCTTAACTGGAAACACACAGTGAAGGGAATTCTGGGAAATGATGTCCACTTTAGCCAAACTGACATATTACAAAGGCACCACACATAGTCTGGGAACATTTCTGATCTAGTAAAAATATTTATCTCCAGTAATTTTCCAACCATCAAGACAACATGTAATTTTGCTCTTCCCTTTCCCCTTCTCTATACTCAGCTTGGGTTTGAGTTTGTGTATTGAAAGATATATTAGATTTTTTTTCCCCCTTTCGGATAAAAAATGCTAATTGATAAAGCCTTTGGAGCTCTCATTTTTCTTTCTCAAAATATTGTCAGGTATCATTGGTCTTTTCAAGCCAAATAATAATTTATTTTGTTTCATCAATGAAAAATAAGGGAATAGGACAGGGGTTAAGGCACCCCTTTTTATAGAAATGAATACTTTTAACTAGCTAAACAAAATAAAAAATTGAGGTAATTATTTGTTGTACTCCAGATTTTTTCTTTAAAAAAGCCTCTCTCACTTGAATTTAATTTCTCTAAAAAATGCTTTCTTACTTTGCATTATTCAGATATATGTATTTATTCACGATTTTATTTCACATTTGTATGTCTGGCCTGTACAATTAATACACAGGAATTTTATGAAACCAGCTTTCATAAAATTCTGTTCTAATAATTGCTGAAGAAAAATAATACTTGTACTTTGGTTTAAACAAGTTTGTAAAAGTAACTTTGAATGTATTATACATAACCAAGAGAAGAATTCCAGCAATTACCTGGATCATTTATAAAGAAAAAAATACCATTTTCTGTTGGATATTTAAGGTAAAATTGCATTATGGGGGCTACATCATTTTCAAAATTGTCCTGATTCTCCAAATTTTCTTTATGTGTATAGAAAGTTGAAAATATATATACATGTATATATATATATATATATATATATATATATATATATATATATATANAAGTTTATGATGGTTTTATACACAATAATCTCCTCTTTCCCTGGGTTCAAATTTCTGCCAAGATACTCTTAAAAGTGGTTTTAAGACATTTTACATAATGTCTTGAAGAAAAGGCTATCATTTGAGAATTAATCCATGACAAAGATTTCACGTGTCCGTTTCCGTTAAGATATGTTCATGAATGTATTTACAATAAACAAATACATAAAGCCATGAATGGTGCCTTTTAAGCCACATAAAATAGGTCAAGTCGATATTCACAAGAAAAATCATACCTGGCTTTGCAGCTTTGCCTTAAATCCATGTTATAAAATTTTTGTTTAAGTTGGCCCAAGATTGTATATATAAAACATCATGAAATGAATATCTTTGGGATCCAAAGTTTCCAGTTATTTAGGTGTGATCCCAAGACAAAAACATTATTATGGAGAGAAATAAAGCTGATATTGACAAATACAAATGAGATAATGTTTAGTACTTTCAATAAAGTGTTTTTACCATGTTAGGCATTCTGGCAAATCCTCATTTAACTTCCTCACTTTGACAAGGCAGCTGTTATGGTTCCCATTTTCTAAAGGAAGAAATTAAGCCTCAGAAATGCTGGACTACCTTACCATACTTTAGTAGATTTGGAATTTGTGTCCAAAGCCTCCTTCAAATTTTGACCTCTAAAGAAAAGTGTGTTGTGTCACTCGTTTGTTCAAAAGCCTTCAGTAGATCTATTGCCCCTCTCAATAACATCCCAAACCATTATTATTTCCAAAAAGGCAGGTCCTGCACTAACTCTCACTTCATCTTTATCACTTACTTTCCCCAACTCACTCAATTCCAGGTTCTCTCAAGCAAATGCCTGGTTTTCAGCTATTGCATTGCTTGCCTCTCTTCCTGAATTCTTTTCCTACAGATATCAGCATAGATCCCTTATTTACTCCTTTCATAATTTTACCCGAGTTATCACTTACCAAACAGGCCTTTCATCACCCTTCCTTTACTTTGCTTTATATTTCCTCATAGTATTTATTTATATATTTGCTTACTTGTTTGTTGTATGTCTCTCCTTTCTCTCTGCATAAAAGTAGGATTTTGTTTTGTTCAGCGCTATGACTCTTGCTCTCAGAACGAAGTCTGTCATGTAGTAGTCATTACAATGTTGTTGCCTGAGTATATGAATTATTAACATTTTATACATCAAAGGAGAACATGCATTATGTGACGGGACTCTTGTAGTCTCAAATTCAGTTCAGGAAGATTTCAGAGGGATTTGTTGCCAACCCTTGGTTCAGCAAGGGCTTTATAGGGCAGATATAGTTTTCAGGGACAGGTGAAGGGCTTGACTCACTGGTTTTAAGAACACAAGAAGGGCAGAAGTAAGGCCACTCGTAGGAAAATGCTCAGCTTGGGATGAAACAGAATATTTTCAAGGAGAAAACAGTGAGCAAATTTATCTGAGTTGAGGAGAGGGGAAAATGGAGGAGACCAGAAATGTGGGGTCATTTAGAGTAGCTTGTGATAGATGGTTAAGAAGAGAGAGGGGCGTCTGCACATGATACAAGGTGATATCAGCATCTGCAGGTGGTCAAAGTAAAAGATGAGGTGACACAGTGAGAATGCAGGTGAGGAACTGCCCTGACAATGCTAACAATTTCCTGGAAAGGGTGCAGCTTTCAGCTTCATTCTTGGCAAAAAGTGTCTGATAGGCCATGGGTTTGAAATGCCATGAGGGGACGGGGGAGAGAAAAAGAAACTAGCAATTTGTTTAGGTACTGGCACAAGTCAGATACTTTTGTCAACCTATGCATGCATTGTCTTAAATTACAACAAACATCCATAAGAATATATTATTTGATATCATTTGGTAACTTTTATAANTTCAGGACAACTTTAACAGAACTGCCAACACCCTGTTCATTAAATCCCTTTTTCAGAACGGCCTCTGGATTTGAGATTTCAGCAGTAGCTGGGATAGGCTTCACTTTATATGCACCATATTGAACCAGAACTTCCTAGACTAACACATACCACACAGACTAGATTACCAACTAGAGATCAGTGGTCAGAGAGTGAATGCCTATATATTTAAAATGATGTGTTCAGTGATTTTAAACTTAAAGTTGTGATTCAAATGTTAAGATGGAAAGAAAGGAGTATGTATGGCAAGAATGGCTAAATGACTAGTTGAAGGTACACACAGACACATACGGCTTGGTTGCTAGACTGCTTTAAGAATAAGCTGCAGCATAGACTATATGTTCAAAGGAGGCATTATTATTGGTATATAATAGAGCAACACGGCTATCAGAATAAATTATTCTCACGGAAAACACACACACCCGCACAAACACTCACATAATAGTGATGGGGATTTACACAGACCCTGAGAAAATTTCAGAAACAGATTTTTATTTGTCTTCTTTGTGGAGAGAAAAGGGTGATAAGCTGTTCAGCGGAGACAGTTGCCTGAAGCAAAGAACCAACAAACTGGATGGGGGGGGGGGGGGGGGGGGGGGGGGGGGGGGGGGGGGGGAGTGGAGAGGGATTGGAAAGAAAGAGTACTTATTTGTTCATGAGAAATGTTAACAGGACAAAAAACTAACAAGACCATTTTTTTAATCGCTTCTGTCACACAGCACAGTTCTTTGAAAAGTAAAAGAACTACTTGGCCTTATAAAAGTATGACAATTATCCAGGATATTACAAATCAAAGAATAATTAAGTTAAAACTTAACTAAGCAGTGATTGAAAAATGTTATACTTAGCAATAAAATATTTAACTCTTTACCTAGATATTTTGAATTAAATAAGTTAAATTATGCTATCACTTTCATGATATATTTTTATGGATACAGATGTATTCCATTTGTATAGAAAAAATGGTTACTGAGTCCTGTGTTAACCTATGCACTTTCAGTTTTTCCTTTCCTAGATAAAGCCTAAATCAGTAACCCTCATACTTTAGAGCAGAGGTTCTCCATTAGGGGAGACTTTGCTCCCCAGAGGGCATATGGCAATGTCTCGATGCATTTTTTGTTGCCATGCTATTAGCATCTAGTGAGTAGAGGTCAGGATGTTAAACATTCTACAATGCACAGGCTGCCTCTTACAGAAAAGTATTATCCAACCCAAAATCCCAATAGTGCTGAGGCTGAGAAACCCTTCTTTTGAGTAACAATATTCATCTGAGGAGCTTATTAAGAACACAAGTTCTTGGGCCCTGTCTCCATCAGTTCTGATCTCAAGGGTGGAGATGGAATTAAAAAATTAGTATCAGGCTGTTTCCTCAGGCTACATTCCCTCCACACACCTCCTTTGGGTTACGTTTTGAGATGTGCCAGATTATTTACTCAGATATTTCAATTAAAGTCACGTCAATACCACTTGGTGACCATTACCTAATTGGAAGACTGGTGTCTAAGAGGCATCACCCATTTCAATAGGGCTAGTCATGCAACTACAAATTCTAGTTGAATGTCATGAATTATATCCAAAGTACAGCTTAAATCAGGAGCAGAGGCATCACCTGGAAATGCGTGAAGCTCTCAAGCCCCAACCCAATCCTACAGCCTCACCTCCTGCATTTTCAAAAGAACCCTTTTATGAAGCTTTAAATGAAATAATCAATGTAAAGTATTTACCTATAGTGTCTAGCATACATATCTAATCACTCTTAGAGTTGGTGTTGATGGTGGAGATGATGGTAATGATGATAGTCTAAGTGGGGCAGCAAGAAGCAGTTGAAGACTGGGACTAATTTAATGAAAAGGTTCCTAAAAAGAGATAAGAATCAATCTAGAATGTATTAGCTTTCTATTGGGTTGTTGGAAAAGTCATCACGTATTTTTCTATGTTTTTCGTTGCAAAAATGTGTTATGACTTTGCCGACAACCCAATATTTGTGCAACAATTTGCCAGAATTTAGTAGCTTAAAACACCCATTATTATCTCACAGTTCTGTAGGCGTGACTGGGTTTTCTGCACAGGGTATCACAAAGCTGAAACCAAGGTGTCGGTACCAGCTTGTCTAGAGGTTCCAGGGACACATCTGTCCCCAAGCTCATTCTTTTTGTTGCAGAGTTCAGTTCCTCACGGTTATAGGACTAAGGTCTCTGTTCCTTGAAGGCTGTCAGCAGGAGGTCACTCTTAGTTTCTAGAGGCCACTCCCTTTCCTGGCCCCATTGCCCCCTCCATTCTCAAGTCAACAACAGTTCATTGAACCCTTCTCAGGCTTTGCATCTAACTTTCCCTTCGGTCACTATCTAGAAAAAAGTCCCTGCTTTAAAGGGGTCATGACATTAGATTAGGCCACCCAGATAACCTCCCTTTCTTGAAGTCAAGTGACCCATAAAATAACCTCATCATGCACATAAAATCCATATAATCACATGGATAAAATCAGAGGTCCTATAACCTTGAAGAACATCTGAGAACACTGCCTGCCACACAGGGCCACTGACGTGATGACGCTCAAGGGGAAGGGCACTCCCCGTGGCATCTGAAAAGGGAAGGAGGTAGGGACGTGTGCTGGTGAATGCATACATCTCTCTGTGGGGGACATCTGCAGATGTTTCTTCTATTTGTCAAGTAAGTGTTTAATGTGCTAAAAGTGAATGAAAAGATCTGTGAGTGACACAGTTTTAAAACAGCTGCTACAGGCCACGGGAGAGC
>NW_017731492.1:3081739-3087685 GCF_001890085.2 Hipposideros armiger | reverse complement strand
AATTAATAAATATGGTCTTCTAATGATTAATTTTTAAATGAAGTTTTTTTCCCCAAACAGTAACTTTTGATAGAAAACCCATGATTCTCACAAATATATATCTCACTTTAGATATTCTTGATTCATGTTTCCCAAGCACTCGCTGAGACATTCAAATCCCACATGCAAAGATTTCTGTCTGATTTGTAGGTCTCTCAACCTCATTCTTATAAAATACTGCCTACTCTAGATCAATAACCTTTTGTACCAGCCAAGATATTGACTGCAGAATGGAGAAATGTGCTCATTGTCACACTGTGACAAGAGAAATGTTAGAGAAACAATTAGTATTATAAAATTCTCATCTTAAAACATAGTTACATTTGAGTTGCACTGTGTTTGTAGGTCTAGTGTTGTGAGAAATTGGAATCACAGATTTTAGAATTTAATTTGATTAAAAATTAAGTACTCCAACTTGTGGCTCTCCATTATCCCATAGAAAAAAATGACATAAATGGCATCGGTCCCACAACTATATTAATTTATAATTTGAAGATGTCCCCCTGGTTTGCCATACAGATAGCCACAATTTACTCATCCATGTCTATAGCTGGCTCTGATTCTAAGTGGCCATAGGCATTTTATTTAAAGGAACTGGTATTTCACACCCTGATACTCATTGTTAAGGAGACTTTCTGAATAGACGTGTTATCAAATATTGATATAAAATGATGCTTCTATTATTTCTAATTCAGCCTAAACCAAAACAAAATTAAGACAATGACTATTTTTTTTGTTCCCCACGCCCCCCCCCCCACACACACACACAAATACTTATGAAACACAATATAGAATAAATGGGAGAATGATATTCCATTATTGTTTGTGGCTATTAATTAAAGAATAAAAGTAAGAGTCTGCTTTTTAAAATTTTGCTGGAAGAGGCAAATAATAGCCAATATATTCCCACAGTATCTGTTAAATGATTGAAAGTACCAAGTTACCGCAAATGTAATGAGTGTCAGAGAAGAAAAAGCTACAGTGAGAGGTAGAACACTGTCCTCCACATAGATGTCCGCATCCAAATCCCCAACACCTGTGAGTGTGGTACCATATGTGGCAAAAATGATTTTATACCTGTGATTAAACTAAGAATTCTGTGATGGTGAGATTAATCTGAATTATCTTGATGGACCCAATATAAATAAGAGAGTCATTATAAGAGGGAGAAAGGAGGATCAGAGTCAGGGAAGGAGATGAGACAATAACAGCAAAAGTGCGTGTGTGTGAGTGTGTAAGTGTGTGTGTGTGTGTGTGTGTGTGTGAGAGAGAGAGAGAGAGAGAGAGAGAGAGACAGAGACAGAGACTGCTTTGCAAATGCAATGCTGCTGACATTAAAGGAGGAGGAAATGGCCTAGAGGCCTGAGGCTAGGAATGAAGTTGGCCTCCCGAGCTGGAAAAGGCAGGAAAATGGTTTTTCCCCTAGAACCTCCAGAATGAATTCAGTCCCTCTGGCACCTTGATTTTAGGGCTCTTGACCTTTAGAAATGTCAAATCCTAAACTGATGCTTTCTTAGGCCACTAAATCTGTGGTCATTTGTTACAGCAGCAATAGGAGACGTGTACATTCCCTCTATCTCCCCTCTACTTCTTAAATTTCAACATTTATGAATCTTTCATGGAAATCAAATTGCTTAAGTATGTCAAAATTCAGATTAGATTTGGGATTGATTTGAAGATTTTAGACACTGAAGTGTATTCCTGAAATGTACTTCAAACTACTTAGCAATTAAGTACAAATCTCCCCCCCCCCTCTTTATATTAATACACACACACACATACACACACACACACACACACACACACACATGCACATATAATTAAATTTGCTTTTGAAACAAGACATTACAGTAGATATATAAAATTAAAAGAGCAAATAACTATTTAGTATTTAAAAAATCAGGAGCTTTAAAAATATTCCAAGAAAACTACATGTTAAACTTATTATATATATTTTTTAAACTTTTGGCTTTGTTATAATGGAGGTCACAAAATAATACAAAGAGTTACGAAAGACAGTAGAATTCCTATATAATCATCACCCAACTTAACTAAATGTTAACATTTTACCTAAGTATACGCATCAAAATGAATAAATTAACAATGGTACAATAATAGTAATTAAACTACAGGCTTTATTCAGATTTCACAAGCTTTTCCCACTAATGTCTTTTTCTGTTCCAGGGTGCAATCAGGGATACCATATTGCATTTATTCATTGTGCTTCCTTAGTGTCCTCTGATCTCTGAAAGTTTCTCAGTATTTCCTTGTTTTTCATGACATTGGCACTTTAGAAGAGTTCTAGATAGGTANTTTGAAAAACATAGACAAAATACGTCATGACTTTTCCGACAACCCAACAGTGCTCAAAGTTCTTTTGCTTGGTTCTTCTTAGCAGAGATGAGAGAAAAGAGGATTTTGAAAACCATTGTTTCTTGAGAATAAAAAGAAATAAGCCACACTGGTATTGATTTCCAAGCACACTTTGGTGACCTCCAATAACTAACCTTAATTCTAAGAGTCAGGTTCAAATTCACTGGATTTTAGGGTCGCTTCTGACTTTTTCCTATATGCTTGTGTGTCAAAGCTCCAGAAGGAACTAGTTTAGCTGTGCCTATGTCAGATGTCCTTGAAGAAGCTGCCTTCCTAGGGTTTGTCAGCTCAGTTCTACTTTCTATGGGCCACCATATTCCATTGGCAGACAACCTCCACATACTGGTATCCTGGCTGCAGATGAAAATGCCTCCCCCAAAAATAAGAGAGGAACCTGTTTCCTCACAGGTTAACCCATTACAATCCTTCAATCAATCAAATGTGAGTGTGGGCATGCGCGCGCGCGCACGCACGCGCGCGCACACACACACACACACACACACACAAAACACAAATTACACATAAAAATAGGAAATTCCTTTAAAGAAACAATTAAATATTTGCTTCAATTTTCAGAGCTAATGGAGTATTTAACTTTTGATAACAAAAAGAAACACTTTGGTGTTACAGGATCTTTCTCAGTCATGATTTTATGAAACATCAGAGTTTCCTTTATATTTTGGCATCTATTATAAAAATGCGTCAACTTTAATTTATATGTAAAAAAAAACCCAGTTTCCCTTAGTGGTTTTTCTAATATTATATAACTTCAGTCAATAGGTATAGTGTTATTATTGGTGTCTAAAATAATAATTGCTATATGGTATACAATTTTTCATTATCTACTTTAATCCCCATGAAAAATCTTCAGGGTGCATGTTATTGTATGTGTTTGTGCGTGTGTGTGGGGGGGTGGTTTCAGGTAAGAAGACTGGGATGTGGAAAAGTTAAACAACTTGCTCAAGAAACCACAGCCTGTCAGTATTGAAGATCTGCCTGACTCTACAGTTTCCTTCTTAGAAATTCCACTCCTTTCCATTGGGAAGGAAAAGCAATCTGGACAGAGAAAAGTTGTTATTTTATAATCTAGAAAAACCTGATTAATTTTCATTCTGCCTACTTAACAACAGAGAACATACAAGGCACTGTCTTCAGCATTAAGGTTGCCATTTTTGACCCAACAGTGACACCAAATGTTATTATTGTGGCCCCTTTTCCTGCTCTTAAATTTCAATCTACAGATTGAGTGAAAATATCTGTTAACATTATAAAATTTGCTTTTACTTTTTTTATTTCACTTTTTATGACTGCACCTTTAAAAGTCTTAAACACTAAAAAAAACTTATTATGCACTTGTTAATGTTACCACCAATGACTGTGTCTATACACTGCCATCATCCCCATTTACCAAGTAGGAAATCAGGGTATTTTTTCCTATTTGGTTTCAAGTTTCAGCTTGGGGCTGTCTGTACAGAAATAGCCAGATTTATCTACAAAGAGTACATTAAAACAAACAAACAAAAAAAACAAAAAACACCCAACTTCATTAAAAAGGCCCAAATTGAACCATCATATGTACTAAAAGATTTAAGAGAAAAAGTTTAAATATAATTCTAAGGTTTGACTTTTTTTTTGTAGGTCAAAGTTGAACTAAATGTTCTCTAAAGAGTTTAAAAGCTTGTACAATTTATACTAATTCTGCCTTGAAGCATTCTGCATTATATTTTTAAATTTCACTACTTTTATTAATTTGCACCCTTTGCTTTAGATTTAAGATCTCCTCAGTTGGAGACCCTCACCCTCTTAAACTGCAATA
Source organism: Hipposideros armiger (assembly GCF_001890085.2). Lineage (NCBI taxonomy): Eukaryota > Metazoa > Chordata > Mammalia > Chiroptera > Hipposideridae > Hipposideros > Hipposideros armiger. Next base: position 3,083,457 of record NW_017731492.1, on the reverse strand, counting down.
AACCCTCAGATACTCAAACCTGAACCCTCTTCCAAACAAAACAACATTGTCTTTTAAAATGTCACCTTTATTATTTTAAAAGGACAGATCCTTTTTTCTCTTTGAAATAGTCTAAATGTTCCCAATAAGCAAAAATGATTTAAGTATCTGATTTTCATGAGCTGATCTTCAGAAGCCCTATTTTCCCCATAAAACAAGAGAAATCTCACGTGGGTTCTCTTGCTGTTGAGTCCTGACTTTTCTAATTTTCTCCTCCCAGTGGATTATAAATAGAAATTCCTGCCAAACATTCTCAGATTAAAAAAAAAAAATCAGAGAGGTTGGTAAAAGGGTACAAATTTTCAGCTATTACATGAATAAAGTCTGAGGATCTAATGTAAAACATGATGACTGTAGTTGATAATGCTGTACTGTATAATTGAAATCTGCTAAGAGAATAGAATTTAAATGTTCTCACTTAAAAAAAAAAAGATAAATATGTGAGATGATTAGGAGAACCATTTCACAATGTGTATGTATATAAAATTACCATAATGTACACTTTAAAAATTCTTACAGTTTTATATGTCTGTAATACCTCAATAAAGCTTAAATTAAAAAAAAATACAACTAGAAAAAAATCTGTATTGTCATTATGAAGTGTTGTTTATAGTGCCTCTTGTTGAAAAGAACACTATAAACACAACTTCAATGAGTTATTCACAGATACTTTGAATTGGCTTTATTACAAAGTTATGAACATATTACAAATATAATTCAAATTAATATGAACTATGGGTAGTTTTAGTGGGGAGAAAGACAAAGCAAAAAAAAGTGCTATTCAACAGGGAAGGTTGTTCAGTTGTTCTAAATCCAAAAAGTCAGGGGAAAAAGTCTGAAATAGTTTTTAATGCAATGCAACAACAAGCTCTAGCTTTCTTCTTAGGAAATCCATAGGTAATTATTATTTTGCAAGAGCCTGAATAAATTTCAAAGATTGAATGAGTCATCTACAATACAATGCTTATTAGAACTCTATTGAGTATAACCTTTTGCACTTTGTATGAGTTTCTAAAAATTCATCTCTCTGTAAAACCAAATTGAGCCTTATTTCTTTGGTTTGAGTTCTGGAAGCTAGGTAACAAAGTAAGAATTTCAAGTCAGTAACCATTCTACCTACAGGAATATGATTAAATTTTCTATACTTTCTCTTTCTTTAAGCCATTAGCTCTTCAACTGACACAAAATCATTATATCTTAAGTATCTGGACGTTTTGGTGGCTATGATAATACTGGAAATATTTAGTGCGAATAGGTATCTTAAACTGCATATCATATGAATAAGTCCAAGTAATAATAAAGCCTATTTTACCTCCATTTGCACAAGGCCATCAGAAAGGCAGTTCTTCTCTTGTGCCTTTTAAAAATCAGACCAAAATATTTTAACAAATGACTTATATAGTTCTATATAAATTTATGTGAAACATATATATTTAAGAATTAATATGAACAAATATCTGATCCAGCCCAAAATTAAGGGAAACAAATAGCCAGACAGGCAATATATATGAAGAGAAGTAAAGTAACAGTATAATAGATGCCATAAATAGAATACTTTCCATGGGCCTAATCTGCGCTAAGCATTTCACATATTTTATTGCATTTACTCTTTACAAGAAACCTATAAAGTTGGTTCATTCCCTTTTACAAATGAAGAAACTCAGATTTAGAGAATTTAA
>NW_017731492.1:3035847-3077344 GCF_001890085.2 Hipposideros armiger | reverse complement strand
ATTATTTGATATCATTTGGTAACTTTTATAAATGAGAAATTAGGGTTCAAAGAAAATTAAGAAGTTTTGCACACAGTTACTTTTTTAACAAGGTTTAGTTAGGACTTTGTTCAAAACCAGATCTGCCAGTTCCCAGCACCCATTCCCCTCCTGTCCCTGGGTTCAATTATATTGTTGTTGTTGTTTAGATAATTGGGATTCAGCAATGTAACTTATGCTGAAGAAAGAACATTTGTAAAATGTAATTCCAAGAAAAAGCCTGAATATTGCAACAGTGTTTAGCTTTTATTTTTATTGGCATGTATATATATATAGTGCACAATGCCTTTTGTAACATTTGATTGTCCTCATGTCTTCTTCCTTACTAGACTATCCATCCACTGGAGGCTGACTGTATTTCTTACACATCGCTATATTTCCAACATTTAGCACATTTTTATACACAAAAGCTATTAAAATAATTTTCTGGGAAAAACAGTTAAAATTATATAAGCTAGATAATATATAGAGGTATTACAAAGGGACCTCATTAATATCATCACTGCTATAGAAAGGTTAGTCCTGGTGATAGGATTTAGAATATCTAAAAAGATTTTAATTGAAAGTATATATCCTCTATTAACATGCAGATAAAATAGGTAATTTTGAGGGTACAGAATAGTTTGTGGCAATTTTTCTACCCTCAAGAAAAATGTTTCTACAACTGCTTTTATGCTCTCTTTACCAACTCTTTATCCGTTTTTGCTTTTTAATTCAACCCCTTTCCAAAGGAAATCATTTGTAATTCATGTTTAAAGAGAAACTACATAGACTTTCAATCCCTGTGATTCAAGTAAGAACATTTTATGATTATCTGCATCTTGGTCAAGACACTGCCTTCTCAGAAGCGTTGGTCAATGAATCACATTTAAATTGCATGCTAATCTCCAGTATAAGGTTGTGACTTCTTGGAAGATGAATGAGTCTTTCACATGGTAGCTCTGTGACTGGAATTTACTGAAAATAGCAACTCTAGACAAAGAGATTTCTTTTGCTAATGATGGACCATTCCACTCTTTTTTTTTTATGATAAATAGCTCTATCCATAAATTTAAACCATAGCATTGTTGCAGGAGCTGACTCATGCCAGGTTCTTGGGTCCCAATGCCCTAAAAATGAGTGTTGTAACCCAATATGAAGTTTAGCAAGCAAAGCTTTACTGAGAAATTGCCAGTGCACCAGGGAACCAACAAGATGGAAGGAACTGGCTGGTTCCCGGGTAACAGTGTGAACCGTTATCGCTGTGGCCAGCAAACAATGTCTATATCTCATGGTCAGCAGGTGTCTGCTCAACCTTGTCTCATGACAGGTTTTTGTTTTGTTTTTAAATACTGTAAAAACAAACTTACACAGAAGTTTCATAATCCCTGTTTTATTTTTGTTTGTTTGTTTGTTTTAAATAAACAATGATTAGCTTNTTTGACCACTGTAAACATATAATATTGTAATGACTTAAAATTATCCAAATAGCACACTTACCTTCGTTAATAATTTAAAACATCTAAATAATGTTTCTAAGATACTGAACATGTGAAATCTTGATTCCTCCTTACAAATATTTTATCTAGAGAGTTAACATGATCATATATCTTACTTTGAGATTAGGCATGGACTGTATTAGAGTTGAGTTTCTTACTATATATTTCCCTGACATTCATTATGAACACGATAATAAGAGTAGGGCCATAATGACAACATAAATGATCATTTGACAAGCTTACCCTAGTTCTCTTCATTATAAAGGAATCATGTATCTTCCTACTGCACATAACAAGGCTCTAATTATATGGCACTATTCAGGGGACAACATAAACCACAGAGGCAAAACGCAAAGAGTATGTTCATGCATTAGGATTATAAAAGGTGCCTATAACATTCTGAGCACAACTTTACCATTTATTTTTTATATGTGTAATAAAAGAGAAAGCTTAGATGAGAAGACTTTATGGTTCCTATTTCACTCTAAATCAGTCAAGATGCAGTTGTCTGTGATCTTTCCAGTTCATTCTACCCTTCATGACGTCAGAGGACAGAAATGAAGAGAGGCCCTAGGAAATCCTCTGGTGAAATAAATGAGTACATGACTATCCTCCATCCTGACTCTCATACCTGCTCCAATGTTCTTGTTTGCTGAGCAGAAGCATGGTTAGTCGCAAGGCTGAGGCATTCTTGGTGTTATGAGCCCATGCTCTAGCCACCTGAGCTAACCGGCTGCCCCCGCGGGCTGGGGCATTCTTGCTTGTCCAGGGGCGAATTACTTTTCCTGGGACTTAATGATAATTAATTTTATTTGCTAAGGCTAGCTCCCACTGTTTCTCTGGAGTGTTGATTTTTCTTTCGTAGACTGTAAAACTTCCAGAAGTCCCGTGAAAAATGGTTTATGTAGGTACTTATTTTTCTGGGGAGAAGAGGCCAGGCCTTCACAAGAATCTCACTGAGGATTATGACCAATGAAAGCTTATGAATCACTGCTTTAGAGAGTTTGTGAATGATTTCTCCCTTAACATGCTACAGTGTGCTTAAAAAAGAAAAGAGTAAAGAAGAGGAACACTTCAGTATACATTGCAATACATTTGCACTTGACAGTGGTGCCCTGTTTGGGGACATTTTTTACTGGATAGCAATGAAAGTTCTCATATTAAGGACTCTGATAGCTCTACTCTTTAATTAATGAGATGTACTGTTACACTGGCAGTGAATTATTTAGTCCCAAACATCACTCTCTGTATTCTAGTGTGTTAAAAAAGCACGTAAATTAAACTAAAGAAAAAAAATTAAATCTTTTTTCAAAGGTTTTCTGATGATACAAGACTAAAGGAGTCACATAACACTCATTTCCTCATCTTTTTTGAAATTTCTCATTTTAAATTATTCATGAAGAAAGAAACACCATCCAAAGTCTATGCTAGTGCACGCAATTAAAGTAAAAAATATAAGCCTTACTCCTTCACCACAAGGTCTAAATACATTATCATTATCATCATCATCATCATCATCATCATCATCATTATTATTAGGGCCTGTGCCTAAGTCTACATTCATTAAAGCAGTCATTGGGGGTTTCTGAGGTCTAGGTATTGCTCTAGCACTTTAGATCCCGCCACCTGTTGGCAGCTCCGTGGCTGCTCAGCTCGGGCTGACTCGAACCACTGTTGCTCAGAGCTCAAACTCTTGAGCGAGCTCTTAACCAACTGAGCCACTCAGCCGGCCCTAGCACTTTAGATTTTAATATGTTGCAATGCTATTCAGGAAGAAGAAATACAAGGTCTTGGTAATTTATAACTTGTGAAAATGACAGAAAAAGAGGAACCTATTATGACATCCAGGTTTCTTGCTTTGATAATTGGAGGAGTACAATTTACTAAGATAAATAATACAGGAAGAAGAGTATATTAAAAGATAGAAAGCACATGCAGAAGCTCCTTAAAATATTTACAGTGCCTAAAATGCTTATTGTATTGCACTAAGAGTTGAGGTTATGTAGCACAGAGGAGAAATTTCTAAGGTTGCTGTATTTGCTAGGTTTTTTGAGGAATAGTGGCATATGTGCCCACAGAAGGATATAATAGAACTTCACAGCTAGCCATTTTCTTACTTTGGAAAATTTGTCTTTATAATGAAAACTATTTACTCACTGGGATTAGAGAAATTTCTGAGAAATACCCTTCTCTGAATGTTATATGGCCTCAGGGTCTCAAGTTCCCTGGTGACAACTAGTGGCCATGAAAATGTGTCAATAGAGAACACAAGAGTGGTTTTAAGGAGATTAGACACAGAGGTGAGTCAGCAAGTGCATATTATTAGTTTCAACCATTTCCCACTTTGTTTGCTATAGTTCATTGCTATGATGCCATAACCTGGGACCATCAATATGTTGGAGCTGTTGTACTGGTTCATGAGAGCCAACTGTTAAATCTTCAGGCATATTGTGTCCAGCTGTCAGTCACAGACATTATCAAGAAATTAAATCATATAAAGTCACAGTTAAGTTGTTATATTAAAAACAAAGTTAAAGACTCAAATTTGCTACTTCTTAATTATTTTACTATGTTTTACTTAAGGTTACTTACATCTATTGTATCTGTATGGTGGAAATACTATATACTAATGTGTTACTGTGCGTATTTTCTCAGCTCTGTATTTAACGTACAGGTAGCTTGATATCAGTCATGCAAGAGAATACCACTGAAATTGGCAAATTGCTACAAATCAAGGTTTATTGTTTCACCGATTGTTAGATTTAAGATTGCAGATAAAATGTTAATAATGGAGATTAAATTTAAAGTGTGTTTTGGTTTTAGCTATTATAGTGTAAGTACTATGAAAACATGAGTAAATGTTCTTCTAATATTCAAAGACTATTAACCAATTTACCAAAGAAAACATTGACACTGACCACTAGTGAACAAGTGATTTTCCAACATACATTTTTGATGTTTCACTTTCATCTTACTGTCAAATAAAACAAATATATCATCAGTCTTGTCAGAACAGCACTCGTCCGTCAATTATTGCTACAGCTGTAATGACAGCACTGTCTGTCAATAGGTAGGCTATGCATATAACATATCACAAAAATTAAAACACTCGGTGAAAATCAGTTGGTTATGTGGAATTTATAATAAAAAGTATTGTATATGCATTATTATTTGTAAGCTGTGTGCTACACACCCTGGAAATCAGTAAAGTTTATAATAAATGTACATATGAATATGTATGCAGATTTTTTTTTCAGTGAGTACTTGTTAAACACCACTGTCTCGAACATGAAACCAATGGGTTTACCACTTTCATGGTGTCCAGGTAGCAACATTTTTGGGTTAGCTAGCTGTAACCTGAAATAACTCAATACATATTCGTGAAACATTCCCTAGCTCTGCAGTCATAATCTTAAACTGATAATACTGGAAGCAAATGAGATGGGTAATTAAAACTATGAACACTTAACTGAGGGTGCCAAAAAAATGTATACACATTTTAAGAAAGAAAAACTATATTAAAATTGTAATACTCCATATATACCAATAACAAAAGATGAATACAAGTCACATTTGAATTCTGCAATTATAAGAGGTGCTCAAAGTGGTTACCATCAGTACCCAGACACTTCTGATTATGGCGAACTACTGCTTGAGCAACGCTGACCAAAGTGTCCACTTGGGTACATTTTTTTGGCATCCTCGGTATTATTTATTTGGAATTTTATTGATTGTATTTATATAATGCAGTAGACTGCATTATATAAAGCTTTTTGAAGCCTAATTTACTTCCCAAAGTGAGAACTACAAGAGACACCTTATATTATACGGGATTTTCAGTTTCCATACCTTTTACACATCATCTACTTGATCCACATAAGATTTGTCAATAGATAGGGAAAGTATCATTATCTTAAGAGACACAGCTGAGGATACTGAGTTTTCTAGGGATAACTCTGTTCAACATTGCACAGCTATTCCTCACCGGAGCTCAGAATAAAACTTAGGACTTCTAGTGAACCCATCATTAAAGACAGCCACTGCTGCTCCAATTAGATTCTCCTTTTCACTATAACTGCTGACTGTGCTTATGGCTTTATTTCACTCTTCCAGATAAGAGAAATACAATGGGCTAAAATGGTAATAGCAAATAGCATTGGAAAAGAGAGGTCTGCAACGTATGTCAGGGAAGGGTTTTTTTCCTCTGTAAGTTCTGAATCCTGAATGACAGGCTTAAGATTGCTTTTTGCTTTAATTTATGTTACGAGTTTCTTTTTATGATTATCAATGCGTTCTCGCATGAGTATGCAATCATAGTAAGAGTCAAATGCCAGCAATTTCCTGACAAGTTATAAAACAATAAAATACTCCTAAATGGTATATCACAGAAGATGATATTTTTATACCAGAGGTGTGGTGGCACCTATAAATCATCTAAGCATTTCTCCTGAGATTTCTATTCTTACTTGGAGAAACTAAAGGAAAAATGCATAGATGAAGTGTTATCCAGAGAAAACAAATTTAACTTTGGAGAAAGTAAAAAGATCCAGAAGTCTTATAAATCTTACGTAGATTAGAGAATGCTTATCTTTCTCAATTCTCCTCCCCAATTTAGGCCTTAACTTTACTTGTAAAGGTCTGAGAACTTAGCACATAATATCAAAAATAAAATATAAATGGTTGATTATAGCTTCTCAAGAAATATTGTTACTCAAATATACACTCTCATTGCAGGTCCAATTTATCTGCTATTACGTTTTAAAGTGAACCCTTCAGGAAAGGAACAGGATCGAAAGTTTAGAAACTCAATTTCATCAGGTAAGTTAGAGCCTAAGGAGGAAAAAGAGGTAGTACGGAACCCTTTTATACAATAATTTAATAATCTTTATACATTGTGCTTTTTAATAATCTTTACATTGTGCTTTGTTGTGCTTTTGAGCAGTGGGACATCGCCCTGAAGTCCATTATCAATGTATAGCTGTCAGAATAAACTCACTCTGGATATTTTTCCATCAAAAATCTCACATAAGAAAGAATGTAGGGGAATGTTCTCCTTTGTTAAAAACAAGAACAACCAAAAATCCAAAAAACAGGAATAGAAAAACAAAATAAAATATTGGGTCATCAGAAAACTCATGATGTGTATTTGCAACAGATGGCTCTAGTTCATTTTTGGAAGTACTAGAGTCATTTGCATTTATGTTATTGCTATGTCATTTGACAGCTGACAGTTCTAGCGTCATTCTAAAAAATAATTGAGAGATTTGGTTGAGTTTTGCAGATTTCACAACAAGTTGAAATGAAAGACCAAACTGTGCATTTTTGCCATATTTTACTGTCTTACTTCCACAAAGGAAAGAACGTGCATTAAGCTTGTGAAAAGCTGCATAAAGTTTATGGTGACAATGCTCTACAAGAACGTCAGTGCCAACGATGGTTCACGAAGTTCCGTGCTGGTGATTTTTATCTCAATGTCGCTTTTCAGTCAGGGAGGCCCACTGAGGTTGATGATGACAAAATAAAGGCACTGATTGAGTCAAACCCACATTACACAACTCAAGAGATGGCAGAAACATTGAATATCCATCATTCAAGCATTCACGACCACCTGAAGAAGCTGGGATACGTAAGCAAGCTCAATGTTTGGGTACCGCATGAACTCAAAGAAGTTCATTTGATGGCACGTATAAACATCTGCAATATGCTCATTAAACATGAGAAGACGATTCTTTTTGGAAGTGACTGATAATTGGTGATGAGAAATGAATTGTTTACAACAATCTGGTGTGCAAACAGTCTTGGTCATGATGTGATGATTCACCTCAAATGACATCGAAAGCAGACATTCATCAGAGGAAGGTTATGCTCTCAGTGTGGTGGGATTTTAAAGGTGTCATGTTTTTCGAATTCCTACCAAGGAACCAAACAATCAATTCGAATGTGTACTGTCAGCAATTGGACAGTCTTAATGAATCCATCATCCAGAAACGTCCAGAGATTGTTAATTATAAAGGAGTTGTGCTCCATCGCAACAACCCGAGACCACACACAGGTTTGATCACCCATCAAAAATTATTGGAGCTTGGATGGGATGTGTTGCCACACCCACCATCTCGCCTGACCTTGCGCCATCAGACTTCCACTTGTTTCGCTCTCTTCAAAACTCCTTGTGTGGTATAACGTTCAATTCAGATGAGCCTGTACATAAGCACCTTGTTCAGTTTTTCACAAATAAAGACAGGTCCTTCTATGAATGAAGAATTATGAAATGCACTGAAAGATGGCAAAAGGTTATCGAACAAAACGGGCAATATATCATTGATTGATCTTTGTTCTTTATATAAATAAATGACATTTGAAAAACATAGNTTACTACTGATTACCTGATCACTTGGTAAGGGGGTGTCCTCCAGGTTTCTGCATAGAGTATTTTTCCCTAAATCTAGCCTGGACTCCAGAGTGGAGAAGTAAGCTTCACCTCCTACACAAGCAGAACCGAACCAAAGTACTCATGGAAATATATTAGAACCACCACATGATTAAAATATTAGGGGGGAGACACTCTGAGACTATGCAAATATCCTGTTTCTCCTTAAAATTTCCCTCACTAATTTCAACATTTATCAGTGAATCTTGCACACACTAGCTATTACTGGAATGTTCTTACGATGGTTTTTTATTTCATTCCTATTCCATGCATTTTTATTTGGGATTTTCCTGCAAGAAAGATCTGTCTCTTTTCCCTCATTTATTTATTCAAATATTTATTAGTATCAGTATTGATTCATGGATATTTATTTTATACTCTTTGGATTCGAATCTCTAACTATCATTTTTATTTTTTTTTTGCTCATTAGCCTCATATTTTAAAACGGGAACCCTGTGGGATGGAAATATGAATGACTTATAAATCCTTCCTGTAAAATATGGAAAATAAATGGAAAGTTATACACTAAAAAAAATTCGAAAAAATTTAGACAACACTTCTCAAATTTCATGCACATCAGGATCAGCTCAGGAACTCACTAAAACGCAGATTTTTAGACCTCTCTCTTTATATTTGTATATTTGTATTTGTACAGTTAACAGGCCTATGGTGGAATATAAACCTAGCATTTCAGAAAATACACCGGTGCTTTTTTTCATTCACATGAAAAAAAAAAAAAAAAGAAGCAAACTGAGGTATACTGCTTGGAGAAAACATCAATAATATCACTCAATATAGTGCTTGAGCCACATGCATTAAGTAGAAGTTCAAGAACACTATGAAGTTCAATGTTGCATCTGCTTTATTTAATACAGTCCTTGATTAGGTAAACAAAAATTGTATCTATCAAATTTGAAAATAATAGAACATGACGAGTTCCAGGAACACAGGTTCAGTAAGAATAACCACGCAGAAAAGAATGTGCATGATAAATATCTAGCACAAGGAGAATTTTCAACTTTTCCAAATATTCTATTGTCTGTATATTAAATCGCTATCCCTGTTCCTTGAAACAGTCACATAAACATTTATTTTTGCTTCTGGTTGTTATTTCTTGAATGAAACGCAAGTGAAGACTGGCCCATGTGGAGAATGGTGGTTCAGATTATAAAATGTATATTTTACCTTGAATGCATACATTCAGAGGCCTTACTTGTTTTGTTATAGCATATCATTACCTGAGATTACAGTAGCTTTTTGTGATCTTGGCATTCTTGGGCCCTGATATTTTTTAAAATGTGAGAAATAAATGTATAGTAATCATTTGCCTACTTTGTTTATGAAGGAAAAATTAAAAGAGGTATGCAGCTTAACAGCGTTTTATTTTCCTACTGTTTAATCTTCCCCAAAAGGTCAAATGGGACTTTATTGTTGTTATTCATAAAATCAAATGACCTTAACCCTGAAGACATAGATTGTAGTAGCGCTTTTAAATTATTCAGTGACATGAATAGAAACTAACCACTTGATAAAAGAAAAATGCTGAAGTGACAAAAATCCAGGTCTTCCAACCAATGTAGCTATTTAAAAAGGTCGACTTTCATAAGGTCAGATGGCAGAATATTTCTGTCTGTCTACGCAAATTTCATTTAGGTGCTAATAATGTCTCTTTAGCTATACAAAGACCTGAAATAAAAGTCACCTACATTTCAGAGTAAAATCAGACTCAGCTTATCCTAGAAACTAATAGATTAAAAGAAGAGTTCTTAAATAGTGGACCTAGAGGAATGATGAGTGTGGACATTGTAACTGCAGTGTGAGCATAAATTTTTTCATCCTCCAATAGCACAGATGACTGAAAACTAAACCAAAAGTGCGGGTGTCTGGGGGTGGGGGTATGGGAGTGTTTTCTTAGGCAGCAGTAGAATGACAAGTAAGGGAATGGCATGAGGGTTGAAAAGAGAATACCTATAGCTGCTAGGTGATGTGGCTGAAGGGGCTGTTAGCACGCAAGGAATGTACTAATTAAGAGGTGAGTATTTATTTCAGGAAGAGTCTCTAACACCTCACAGCAATGAAGTACTTACCATGTTTTCAGTTTCCTTTACTATATTTTTGAAAAAGGGATGAGAAAATTACTCATTGACCAACTCTTTGGTTTAGCAAGAGAGGCCTTTCCAACAATAGTTCAGAATAAGACCACCACAGCACCTTAAGAGTTCCAAAAGCACAATCAAGAAAATAATATGGTAGGAGCACACTTACTAAGTGAGCTAAGCCATATGTGTGAGTATGTTTTCTTCTAGTTGAAAATGATCTACCTCTGCTTTAGAGACTTAGGACAAGTATGTGGATACATAGTCATCATTACACATATTATATGCTTCTATTACATTAATTCCATTCCAGACGGGTTCCTATCATAATACGTCCCATGTGAAAACCAAATCCACATAAAGTATTATGGAAATCCAAAAGTCACCATGAAATTATTTTGAGGGCTACAGTTTCATTTAAAGATAATTATGGAAAAGACTCATAGCATCTTAGTATTTTTTTGTACCCTGAAAATTATACATATTCATATTAACTTTTCAGAATAATTTGTCAATCAAAGATGTTTTTATGCTGGAATATGACATCACACCAGTTGAAAATACCACCTCTGATTGACAAGGGTGGATATCACAGGGCTGCAGAGTGAGAGTGGAGACACACTGGCTCCTCCTTAATTAAGAAGAGTTTCCCTCCTCTTTACAAAGCAGATCTGTTCACCAGGCATCTCCCTCTGGCTCCTTTGAACCAACATAACTTTTCCAACTTAATCTCCCATCTTCAATTTGTTTCTTTCTTTGATTTCTTTCTGAGTGCTTACAAAAAAGTTAGGTTTCCAGTGTCTTAACAATTACTCTTCACTCCACCTTGCTAGATTTCTCTGTGCCATCAGCCCTAAACTTCCAGTGGGCGTTCTGTGCAATTCTGCTTTCATAGCCCACCAGTCCATAGTAGCTTCCTATTAGCCTTTTTGTCCATATTATTCTAAGAAATGTTCTTATTTTTAAATGCTAATGTCCCTTAACAGCCCAAACAATAACTGTTTCTAAGACCTTTGCTTGCTAGGAATCAAGAGGGAAAAATAAATGGATGAGGTGCCTAAACAAGGATGTCACCTTTTCTCTAAATCAAAATACTTCCTTTCACTTTCTGCTTTATAAAGATAGGGTCATGAAGAAAGAAAAAATACAAAGACAAAAAAAAGAAAGAAAACAAAAAAAATTATAAAAAGAAAAAAGAACACAAACAACTAAAAAAACAAACAAATAGGATAAATGAACAGAATCTTGAGTTTCATTACTGCACTAAGCACAGATGCTTTTAGATCAACAACATTTCATTACAATAAAACTATTTAAGTATCCTTTCAAGTCTATGACAAAGGAATTTTCCTTTTATATTAGTCTTCATATTTTTTTATTGGCGGAAAAATCTCTAAGATAAATGTAAAAACATGACATCCAATTTTTAATAAAAAGAATATTTAGATTCTACTAAGAATTGATCAGATTTTTATCTGATCAATTTTAATTTAATTGCTTATAATTTTAATAATTTTAATTTAACGGTTTATAGATATAATTTATGTTTGTTGTTTTGCTCTTCTGATCAACATATCCAAAATTCAATCCAACACAGATACCTTTTTATTTTCAACAAATGCTTGCTGATCTTCATAATTTAATATTTGCAATGCATATATTATATTCGGTATCTGTAAATTTGCATTAAATATAGGTATAATTCTTTCGTAGCGACATAACTAAATCTGCATCATATGTATCGCTAAACCTAACCACTTGATTGGTATCATCTTCTAAGGCTCGTGGCATGCATTTAAAACATTTGAATAACTATTTTAACTGAAGAGTAAAACATAATCAGTCAGCCCTGATTTAGATGTAAATTTCTATAGATGGAATTTAGAATTAAACATTAACAGCCACAAGGTTAAAAAAAATAACATATCACAATGTACTTAATGGTGTTTCACAAGGCGGTTGTGATCAGTTATATAAGGGAGAGGGAGGCTAGGAGCTCAGGGAGAAAAAAACATGGAGGAAAAGCAGGGTGGTGAAAAAGGCACCGCCTAGGACTTAGGGGCACCCAGCTCTGATAGTCCCCGGCTCTATGGCTTCATAACTATTCGACCTTAAGCAAATCGTGGTACTGAAATTTCTTTGTTTCCTCTCAAAACTGAGACTTCCTTCCCAAAGTCTTTGGAGGACTGTGTGCAATGATGTATGTAAACAACTCAATTCAATGTCAGACATATAGCAGATGTTAAGTACATTTTAGAGTTTTCTCCTTTTCTATGCACACTCTTTTTTTTTTTTCATTAAAAGGCAGGGGGAAAAAAAAAAAGTTACCCTAAATGAAAAAGTAGACCTAAGCAGCCAAAACTGTCATCTCAATCTACAGATTTGAGTTGTCATGGCAATGTGAATATCATCCTACTGTTCTCTCTAGTTAAGTAGTAACAGGGATATATTTATTTCACAGACTGAAAACAGCACTTAGAGAAGTCTCAAGTAGTACTGGCGTTGGTGGATTTATAAAATCACTTGCTTGAAGACCAGATCCAGCCCAAGGCCTGTAGTTCTCCCCAAAGAGCTGGAGGAAAAGAAATAGACCTCCCGGAAGAATTTCTCAACTTTTAAGAAATTTCCCTCTCTTGTCCCTTGAAACACTACTCAGGATATTTCCTGGCTTTGAAAATAAATTTGGTTTTAGTGATAGAGTGAAAGAACAGTGTAGAAAGTGTGTAGTCATGCTATTAAGTCCAATATCTTATCTTCTGTCTCAGTAATTGAAATAAATGTGTCATTTATGTAAATTTTTTGGGAACAGCCTCTGTGAGGGAATTGTGTAAGGAAAACCCTTAGTACTTCATTATAATAACTAACAAATAGGTTGATTAACAGCTGTAGTGGAGTCCTGATGACTCGAGCTGACATCAGTGTCTCAGATGTACATTTCCTCTTTTTATTATTTTTTTAAATTACTGAAAATATACACTCCCTACATACTACACATCTTTCAGGCTATATAATCTCCCTCTGCTGCATTTTCAAGTTTTAGTTTCTAAAATATTGCTATTTCTGAAAAGAATTGCTTGATCAAGTATATTAGTCTCAAATATAACTTTTCAAATAAAAAAATACAGTTTTGCAAAATTCCTAATACATCAAATAATAAATTTGTAATGGCAAATAAAAAAGGATGACACAAATCTATACATAATAGGACAGGAATTCTGTAAAAATTCACAAATTTATGTACTTACTAGCTGAGGAAAACACTAGAAGTATGACATTCACAGCACTTAAATGGGATGATAAGGCATGATGATTTTTCTTCATTTGTGCATTCTCTGTATTTTCCAAATTACACATGCATTATGTTTATATAAAATATATTCTATATTTAAAAAGTGGATAATAATTTATAAGACTTCCTTACATATTATAGTAAAATACCCTGGTGTTTAATTGTCAATTTTGCAGAGCTATGAGACTCACATTTGCATGTACCATGGTAGTTTTTTTTTAATGTATTGTGAAATGGAGCACATAAACATGAAATGTATATAAAATAATTGTGGGCTAAAAATAATAAAACAAACATTTTTAAGATCACCACAAAAATTAAGAAATAGAACATTTTTTATCAGGACTTTAAATGCTGCCTTTCATGTTATTCTGTTTCCAACCTGTCTTAACTATTCTTCACCGATTTTCTTTCTAAATAAATTTGGGACTCATTTTATCAATTTGAAAGGAAATCTCTGTTGATTGGAACTGAAATGTATCTACAAATCAAATTCATAAAAATGTCAAGGTACGAAATTGATTTTCTTACCCAATCACATTATTTAGTCTTTATTCAATGTCTTTTAATAAAAATTTGCTGCATGGCTGTGCATTTTTGGTTGGATTAATTCCCAGGCATTTTAATATTTTAAAGCTAATTTTTACTTGTATAAAAATGTAATTTTGTTAACTGTTCACATCATGTTGCTTAGGTCCTTTGTAACTTAATACTTTTCCTTGATCTATCATTTACTGATAGAAATGTGTTAATATTTTTCCATTATGATGCAGATTTATCTATTATTCCACATAATTCTGTCAAGGTTTGAAGGATAATGTATATAAATTTGTAATAATCATATTCTCTTAGGAAATGGAAACTTTTCTTACTGTGTAGTCATGCTTTATCTCTAGCAATACATTTGACTTAAAGTATAATTTGTCTGATATTACTATAGTCACATTAGTATCTAAAGTGCCCCTTCAAAGAGATTCTTTGTTTTGGCAAGGAGCAGGGGAGGGGTAAATGGGTAGTATTTGCTTTATATACCTCTTTCTATCTTTTGCCTTTTAATTTTTATGTGTCCCTAAGTTTTAGGTGCAGGTTTTAAAAATAACAATCACTATATTTATTTTTTAATATAATCTTATAATCTGCCTTTTTAAATTAGTGAGTATACTTCATTTATATCTAGTGTGATATTTTGGATTTATTCCCATCATGTTTCTGGGCTTATTTTGGATGGCTGCTCCCCTCAGTCTATCTTTGTCCCTTAACTATTTTCATAGTTATCTTCTTTACGCTTATTTCTTTAGTAGTTATATAGCTTTCAACCTTCCTACTTAATAAAATATGAAGTATAAAAATATATCTGCCCTCCTCCTGAATACTGAATATCTATGCCTTATCCCATCTCACAGCTGTAATGTTAGTTTGGTCTAATATATTAGATCTACTTAGTCTTAAACAAGGTATTGATATCATTACTTTAATTTTTAATCACTTTTCCCTCTTATAGCTCAGACCTTATGTTTAGGATTATTTTCCCATTGTCAGAGGTATATCTCAGATTTTTTTCTTTTCGTAACTGTCTATTGGCAGCACACTGATAAAATTCCATGCTTCATTTCTCTTTGTATTTCATCTCTATACTTCAAATGTATTTCATATTTGCTGAGCATTTTTTTTTCCTCTTGATACATTGAGGATATGTTTCTATTGCCTCCAGGCTTCCATTCTTGGTATCGGGAAGTCTGTAGTACTTTATAAATGATCTACCTTTTCTCTGTAGATGCTTTTGAAGATCTTTTGTCTTTGGAGTTATGGACCTTCACTATGACCTGGTGTGTGTGTGTGTGTGTGTGTGTGTGTGTGTGTGTGTGTGTGTGTGTTTTATTCCATTTGAAATTATCTGGGCTTCCTGATATAGGGTTGGTGTTTCTCAACAATTCTTAAAGTTGCCAAATATTATCTCTTCAAATATTACCACATCTCCTTTCTCTATATATTTCCTTCCAGAACTCAAGATAGACATCTGTTAGACATTTTCACATTATTCCCAGTTTTGATTCACATCTCTTTTATAATGTAATTAAATTTTCTGGGCTGCATTTTGGGTGTTTAGTTTGATACTCCAGTTCATTAAAGTTCCTGGGCTACATTTAGTTCATTTCTTAATTTGTCCATTGAGTTTTGAATTTTAATTACTTTTATTTTTATTCCTAGATTTTCAATTGATTGTTTTTCCAATTCTGTTGATCTTTTAAAACAAATATCTTCTTATTTGCCTATAATTTCTAGTTTCTCTTTTACTTCTTTTAACATATTATACATAGTTATTCAATATTCTGTACCTGATTATTTCAACATCTTAATTTTGTGGGTCTGATTCTGCTATCATTGTCTATTGTTTTTTGCTTGCATTAATGTGAAAGCTTGTGTGTTTGTGTTTGAGTATAATTTTAACGTCTGAGCTCATGTTTCTTAGAACTTGAACTTGGAAGTTCTTGGAGGCCTCAGTTAGAGGTGTATTCTACAAGAGAGATATATATTTGCACTTAGGGGACATTAGCAACATAATATCACTTTAAATTTGATTCTATTTTGAGAGGGTTTGGGGCCATGAAACTACATGAGATCTGACTTATAGTTAAATACTCTCAGAGCAGACTTACTCCCCACACACTCAGTTCCAAACTCTAATCAAGAAAGTTTATTCCCAAGCTGTACTTACCCGCAAGATAGAGCATTTGGAGAAGATACAACACATAATTGCTGAGTGGTCTTTCCTATCATGAAGGGAAGGAGAAAACAAGAGTAGAAAAGGAGAAGGAGACGTAAGATAATACAGTTCAGTGGATGGGATGTTTAGTTAATAAAAAGAGGAGAAAGAGAGAGATAGACAGAGAGAGAGAGAGACAGAGAGAAAGCAAGCAAGCGCACAGGGGGAATTTTTAGGAGAACAGAAAACTATAAAAAATAGTAGAAAGGTCATCAAATCTATAGGAACACTTCAGTATTTACCTAAATGATGAGAAGGAAAGAAAGTTACTTGTTACTTATATACAACACCTAGAATATATCATGCACTAAGATTGTCAATATTAGGTCATTTAATCTGCTCAATGGCACTATCAGGCAAGTATTATTGTCTTCACGGAGGCCATCTATTTGATTTTTTTTTTTTGTAAGTCTAAAGTTGCACTAACACAAAGCAACTAGCTACATGTGGATATTTACATTTAAATTAATGAAAATTAAATAAACTTAAATATTTAGTTTCTTATTTGTGCCGCCACATTTCAGGTGCTCCATAGCTGTTTGGATCTAGCGGCTACCATTGTGGACAGTGCAGACCGAACTCTCCCATCGTCACAGAAGCTCTACAGGAGAGCACTTATCTCAAGGTTCCCTTCAAAGAGATTCCTAGTAAATGATTGCTGATGATTCTGACAACGCACTGTCTCTGGGTGTTCCTCAGTTTCCAAGTTTTATTTTCTAGCATGCATGCAAAAATGGTCAGTGCATCTTTGTAAAAGTGAACATTGTCTGACGATATTTGAAAAGGCACAGATAATTTAAACAGATTTCATTCTTTCCTAAATCAGGCAAATGTAAACTTGCATGTAAAAAGGTATATAAGCTTAAATCAACTGAGATCTAATAACAAATGTCCACATCTACAAATATTTTATGTTTCTTAACTGGATTCAGGGAAGAAAAATCTTTAAACCATGTACTATCTTTACAGAGCTTAGTAATAATGTACTAACCATTATTTGATGCTTTAATGATGAAGAATTCAACTAAAAATGTTATATAGTCTTAATATGAATTTTTGTTATTTTAATTCTAAATTTTAAATTACATGCTATTATTAATTGCAAAACCGTTTTTCTCCTATTTTATTGGCACATTTGCTGTCTTTCCTCTTCAACGTCATTTTCCTCTGCTACTGTATTCTATTAAAACAACCAACATATAATTTCTAAGGGTCTTTTCTCTTTGTAATATCTTAAATGTAAATTAAAAGCATTAAGAATCACTTAACACACATCTTCCACTTCTTCTCAATAGTTTTATACACAGCGAATCCTGGTGACAATAGACAGTTATGTAAACATAATTCCAGGTATATTCTATGATAAAAATATATCTGACTTCCATTTCACTACACTGAAACCACAAAGTATCATTTGATATTGATGTTTTAGATAATTATTAAGACATGTTTTACTTTTTAAACTGAGTTTTCAAAGACAAAGTCTTCAGGCTCTACAGAACATCAAGAATCATTGCAAGGGGAAATTGCAAACCTTTTAAATGAAAATACCATCACAGGTGTTCCATCAGGGAAAAGGCATTGGGCAAGCTGTTGTCAGCCTCTCTAATCTCCAGGGAACAAGGCCAACTTTCACATCAGCAAATAAACAGGTAATAACTGAGAAGTTCAAGGTATCCCAGAAATCAATTATTTTCCTCTGAAATCCTGTAGACTCCTTCTGTAACGTGAACTGAAATACTCATAGGAAGAACACCAGGTACTAAAACTGCTCGTGTATGTAACTGTCACTCACAGAAGACTCTCTTTCACATTCTTTCCATTGGCAACTTTTAAAGAATTTGTAATAACATCACCGTGTCGCTGTGAATTAGAGAGGGAACAAAGATTGTGCTTTGTTTTCAAAGAAAGCCAAAAAACAAACAAATAAACAAATAAAAAAAACCAAAACACACACATACACACAAACTCCATACATTTTAGCTAATCTTTACCTAGAGGATATAAAGAATAAATTCTAAATTTTCTGTTTTTAGTCATAGACAGTCCTTGGATTTTTTATCTTGGGAGGATTTCAAGCGGATCACGAGCAATCATGCAAAAGCCAATATAACAACAGACTGTAATATTTTATGTACCGGTTACTGAAAAAAAAAAATGTCCCCGGACATCTACCTATAAGTATCCTGAAATTCACTATATAAATTGATTTTTCTTCTCTTTAGAAAATGCTATATTAAAATATTTTGAGTTGTGTAACTGAAATAACTTGAATTACTTACAGTGATTTCTTTCTACTTTATTTTTTGTTAAGGTATACCATGAAGTTGGTGAGGCTGTACTAAACTTAAGCATGGAGCACAATTATATTTTGCATTTCTATACACCCATGTATGCACCCAGATCAAAATGTACAGTGTTTTCACCACTCTGTGCTCCCTATTTGTTCTTCCCAGTCAATTCTTCTTCCTAAGAGGTAACTACTAGTTAGACTTCTATCACCTTCCATTAAATTTGCCCGTTCTCCAGCTTCATACAAATAGAATAACAAAGAGCATACTTTTTGTGTTTTGTTTCTTTCATTTAACATGAGGTTTTGAGATTCATCCATGCTGTTGCATGGTCACGTTTTTCATTCTTTTTAAAAAATTGCTGTAAAGCAGTCAGCATATTGTTTATCAGTTGCAGCATTTTTTACATATTTTTAAGAGTGTTTCTTTGTATGGGAGAGAAGGTATTTGAAAATGGAAAGTGAATTTTGAACATACATTAGATATATGCAATTTTTGAGAGGAAATCATTGACCAAAATTTCAGTTGATTTGCCAAGAGCTTGTACTATGTAACTTTGTACATATTAACTACCATAATCTAATTTTATTTACAAAAGAAAGATAAATCTTAAAAAATGTAGTTCCTTTCTCTGGTGAGAATAAGTTGAATCAGTTAAAGATAGCTAGTTGCTTCCTTCCAATCACAGTGAATACAATGTTGTAGAAAGGCATTTTTCTGGCTATCCTAATATGTACTGATTTAGAACTTCTTTCACATAACAGAGATGACATCTTGTGTCACATTCAAGTGATAAAGGAAGCACTCATTTACTACCTGATTCACCCATTAAGCCTCATTTAAAATTTTTTTTCTGACTCTAAATCTTTAAGTCTGTTGAATTATTGCTAAAGTACCCCAGTTGGAATTTCTGGAAGGAGTGAGTAGTCTTCATAGCTATATATCATTGGAAAGTAAAGTGATTTCTGAATATTTAAATAATATTTTCTTAATGTAAAGTATATACTTGTACTTGAAAAGTATACCTATCCCCTCTCATGAATTCATAGGTGTTTTTAAACTTTGTATTTTAATTAGATCCCCTGAATGTTAAATAGCCTCTTGCTTTGCAATTACTCTCTCCTTCATGTAATACTTTGTATATAGCTCAAGACCACTGGAGATTATTATACTGTTAGTAAAAAGGCTGAAACTTAAATCAGTTATTTGTTCATCCAATATAATGCTCTTATGTATCATTCCATTTAATTCCATTTCCATGTGGCTTAGGGGGACAAGTAGGAAATTCAGTCTTTAATCCCAATTGCAAAGTCAAGAGCATATTTTAGCAAAATATTTCTATATAGGTACGTTCTTCCACTTACACAAATAGAGATCATCTTAGAAGAATTGTTTGAAATCGCTTCTAAACCAAGCATTGAATTTCTGATTTCTACAGCTGAAACAATAACTGATTCATAAAGCATGCTTCTTAAAACATGCAACATGGCAGGCAGGCTTTCATTTATTATTCCCAGGATGCCTTTCCTTTTGTAGACATGCAAATGATTACATGCATGCTTGATTGAGAAGAAATAATCTTTGAGAAGCAGTGCTTGAGTCAAACTGAGACCACAGTGAAATGATCTGTTTAAAGAACTGTCACCACAGGACTCCAACAGCACTGCTCACAGACACCTTCACTCACTTATCAAACTGTGGTCTCACGGGTCCCACAAATTTCCAAATGTAAGCAGCCAACATCCACAGACACGGTACACTTTAGAACTGATAACTGAAATATCTGAACAGTAAGCACACAGAGTACCACTGTTTTTGAGTCTCAACCAATTTTCTCTAGCACAGGCTCTCTAAGTTGGTTCTCAAAAAAATTTTTTAAATAAAAATTTAAAAAAATAAAAAGGTAAAGGAAAAAAGAAAAAAGAAAAGCAGCTCCAGCATCACCTTGGGAATGTGACAGGAATGCAGATTCTCAGGTTCCCCGCCAGACCTACTCACTCAGAGATGAGCAGTCTGCTTTAACAAGTTTTCCAGGGGGCTATGATGCACATCAAGGTGTGCAAACCACTGTTTAGTGGCATTACTGAATAGAAAGATTGTGAAAATATCTAGAAGAAAAATCAGGGATCAATCATGAAACTTTAAATTAAATTAAGCAAATATCACCACATTAAATCAATATAATTAAAACTTTCCTGTTTTGCCACCTCTTGTGAGAAAATAAAACAGGTTTTATCTCCCAGAGATAACAAATACAACTATGATAAACTAAAATTCCATGCAATTATTAGATTTTCCTAATTAAAAAACAACATGTGAGGATATCTGGTTCTCAAGATAAGTCATGAGGATCCAAATTTTCTTTATGTTTGTGAGGATGCATGTTTGAGGTCACTGGAGCATGTTACTCCATTAAGAATTCAAAAATCCATGACTTCCATGCCACCACGCTAGTTGCTGTGAAGTGACAGGCTGATTATGATCAATGGGTGCAGTTAAATGGTCACAATACCAACCTGACCACAAGGCTCACCCGTAGAAGCCTCCCTTCCTGTGTTTTTTTTTTTCCCTTACCTTGCCAAAAGGCTCTACTCTGATTTTTGTGAGGACTCTTTGACGAACCTTCTTTCACCAACTCCTTAAATACTGTTACTCTCCAAAGATCCTCCTAACTGTTGTTTCATTGTAATGAATTTTCTCAGGAAAAATCTCTTCCAAACTTGAAAGGGCCTGTTCTTAGGTTGATGCTTGAAATCTCTGCTCACCCAGGCTTATCAGAGGGGTTCTCTCCTTACTAGGGGTAGGCCTGTCACGTGAAAGAAAGGGTTCAGTTTAAGAGTTACATGTTAAAAAAACAGTTGTTGGGCAACAGGCATGTTGTTTTCTCCAATCAACTTTATAAGCAATATATTAACGTGTTACTCGCCATCTGTCTGATGTCCTCCTTTTTTATTTTCTTTTTTTTTTTTTTCTCAGTTCCACATTCCGGGTAAGTAGAAAGAGTGGGAAGGATGAGAAAATGATTAGCAACCCCCACCAACGCCAAACAGGAAAACAAATTCCAACAGAACACTGAAAGGAAGTCTGACTCCCATCTCGGAACTCAAATCGTTTTTTATTCATCCAGCACTTTCTATTTTCTTATTAACTGCAGCACCCTCTATTTTAGGGTAACTGCTTCCTTCCCATTCCACCCCCGTGTCTCAGATGGAGACTGCTAATCCTGGTAGCCTGACCTCTCTGGCCAATGGGGGTGGACACATGACCCATGATGCAACATTCTTTCTTCACATTAGCTTTAGCAGGAAGGGACTTCCTCTCTGGTGGCAAAGATGTGAGGATATAAATAGATGGTAACTGTTCCTCCAACAGCAGGAAGAAAATGAAACTCGTAGGCAGAGAGGAAAAGAGATGGGAGAAGTATCCTAATATCTAGTCTCAACTCCTCTCATCCCCAGGTACAATGCTTTTCTTCCCAATTTTGTACACAGATAAGTCTGCCCACCTTAGTCCAAACAGTATGATCACTCACAATAAAACAATTCCTAATTAATGACACTTTGATCAACCAACTAAATTCCAGTTGGATCAAGGTGATAAATGTAAAAAAAAAAAAAAAACAGCGTACAATTTGGAAGAGAGCAAAAAGATGAATCTAACAAAGATCACGATGAAAAAAATTTTCTAAGCTTAAAAATGGAAGATGATACAAAGGAAATATCAGATAAAATAGAAAAGCAAATAATACAAACTTCAGTTTGTCAAAAATCCTAAACAAAAAATATACTGGACAAAACAAACAGCACAATTTTGCTAAAATTTTCACAGAGATTACTATGTAAAATGCTTATATAAATTGTTGAAGAATAACAATAATGGTCCCACTAGTGAAATGGGTCAAATATATAAATAGATAATTCACAAAGAGAAAACATAAATGGCTAATAGACATTTAAAAATGTATCACTGGTAAAAATGAAAGGTAAATTAAAGCTTTTGTCCGATGTTATATGCTGTGTATGTGTGAGTTATAATGTACGAGTATATATATACACATACGTGGATGTGTAATGTGTATTCATACACATTTTATGGATATGTAAACTGCTATTTTGGAAGTAATTTAGTACTTTATCTAAGCAGCTCTTACAACCTTCCTTCCATTTATCATAACTTCACTTCTAGGACTCTATTCCAAGAATATAACTCAAAATAACCAAAATGTTTGTAGAAGGGACAAATCCATTTAGTAAATATTATTTAGCTATTGAAATGATGCTAATGAGGAATTTATAGTAAAGTCACAAAAATGGTTGTTTCAATATAAAGAAGTACAATATTTTACACATGGAATTCTTTCAACTATATTAAAAATATATATAGAACAAATAGTGGAAATAAATATACCCCAAATTTAATGGTATTTAAAACTCTGGGTAGTAAAATCATTGGTGACTTTATTTGCTTCTTTCTGCTTTTCTGTATTTTCTCCATCAAGAATTTATTATTTTTATTATAAAATTGTTGCATGCAGTGGCTTACCACTTTTCTAACAGTGTTTAAAAATTTTTTGTTTCTGAATTACAGAATTGACTCTGACGTGATCAGTCACAGATGCTCTGGCAATCACAGTAAAAACCGGGCTCTTCCCTTGGACCCTCTCCCTTCAGTATTACACACATTTCCTGTACTGCCAGCCTCCTGTCGTGCCTTTTTGTGACACAATATTTTGAGAGAGAGAAAAGAATTAGTTCTATGCAGATACTGAGTGACATTAGTTTATTTCCAAGGAGGCAATATAATTACAACAAAACCCACAGCTAGCCAAAACCCAATAAGAACTCCTGCTTACATAAAATAATAAGTCCATTTCATTCATCGCATGCTGCCTGGGACGTCCCTTTTCCATGGTAACTACCTGGCTTTTCTAGATAAGCATTTCTGATTCAAGTACACAGCGAGCACTCCTGCCCCAGCTCTCTTGACCTAGTTTAGCAGAAGTTCTGCAGCCTGAATGGAAAAGTCTACCGCTGAAATGAAATTTCAAATTGAGACATCAATTAAAACATCTTTTCAGTGTATGTTTTGGAAATTTGACATTCGCGTTTTTAACAAATGTTTTTCAGAGTCAGAGATAGCACTGATGTCACTAGTGTGAGGCTTAGGATCTAGAAATGGGAATGAGAGGTGAAGGGCACCAGGACACACATTTTGTTTTTTTATTTTTTTTAGCTGAGCCATCCTGCTACCTGTTGGCAGCTCAGTGGCAGCTCAGTTCGGGCCGGGACTTGAACCGCTGTTGCTCAGAGCTCTCACTCTTGAGCAAGCTCTTAAACAACTGAGCCACTTGGCCAGCCCTTACCGGGAAACACATTTTAAATCCACTTTGGAATTTAAGGAGAAAACGAGATATAGATGAGGCCATCTCATTCATGTCACACAGAGTTGAGATTTCAAAACCCAGCACCCTCTCTAGCACCTCATCTCAAATGCATCATCATCTTTCTCCTCCATCCCACTGTTTCCTTCCCTTCTTGCATCTTAGCAGTTGATTCCCTGCTTTCATCCACCTTCCCCCTGTGACTTTAATCCTATCCTGTAAGCAATAATTAACACAATTTTAAAATTTCAAATTTAAAAATGCATACACACACACACACACACACACGCAAACATACGCTCTGGGAAACTTTTAAAAGGGGTCATGATTTTTGTAAGACTAGCATAGCTATGGGTTATACAATTTGGCTTACTAATAGTAAGAAGAACAACTTTGCACCAGTGTTTACCTTTATAAAGTAATGGATTCAAGAAAAACCCAGCTGAGGCCTCAATGTCTAGTTCTATTGACTGTGATATTTTGCATTTTATAATGACATCTATTTCACAATTTTTCTATTTATTTCAAAAAAGCTCTTTAGTCATAAATACCATTTCTGCCCATATCTTTGGTAAGAGAAAATTTCCACAAGAACTGAAAATGTTAAATTGCTGTTTGTTTCACACTCTCCTATTATGAAGTCCTCCATGATTTCAGAAAAAGTCAGAGGAAAAGGTCATGGTTTATATTGAAAGCCAGGACTACATGAGGCGAATATTATCTGCTGTGGATATTATCATGTGCAAGAAAAATCTTTTCTTTTCTTTTGCTTACTTTATTTTTATAGAATATATATGTGCATGTATTCATATATGCTTTATAAAAGTCAAGGACACACATAAATGACAAGTTGTGATCAGCTTTTGGTCAAAATATATTTTTAAATAAAAATACACTTTGAAAATGTTAAGAATGGATTTGTATTGTATAATGAAATGATAGAACGAAGCAACACTATAGATTTTTTAGTTCAGTAACTTCTACAAAACCTCACTCTTTTTCTTTCTTTGGATTCTCTTTGGTAAGTTGTCTTCTAAATGGTGTCCTCTGAAAAGCTCTAAGCAGAAACTATCAGATTGGGCAGGACCTCCCATTTGAATGCCTAGCCACCACGCTATAACCAGAAAAGACTGTTAAAAGGGGCCTGGCGATCCACAACTGAACCTTTTGGAGTCAGCCTCTAGGATCACACCTCTAAATGTGCACTCCATCCCGGATGCAGACAACTGAGGCTGAGTTGGTACAAAATGGAAAACAAACAAAAAAAAAATGAGAGGAGAATAATGGGGAAGTTTAGTATATAGGTCTGAGGATGCCTTCGCTTTGGGCTGATTTAAGATCTTTAGCAGTGTTAAGCTCAAAATGAAAATGGTGTTTTCCAAAACAATCTGTAATTCAGTAGTATAGTATTTTAAAAAATTATTAATCATAATAATTTTAAGAGTACTCAACAATATTTCAAACTTTCCCATAATGCCTTCCCCCCCCCCTTCACTATCCTTTTACAAAGTAGCAAATACAAACTTCTATCCAAAAAAGATCAGGGGTTCTGGGTATAAAGTTACAGTTATATATGAGTAAGTGCCACAGATCTGCTATGCAATCTAGTGCCTATAGTTAACAAGATATTGCACACTTAAAACTTTAAAGGGTGGATCTCATGTTAAATGTTGTGGTTTTTTTTTTAAACTCCAACCCAAAACCCCCAAAGAAGCACAAGGAAACTTTTGAAGGTGTTGGATGTTCATTACTTTCTTATGGTAATGGCAACATGAGTATATACTTATATCCAAATTCACCAAACTGCATATATTAATTCTGTGTAGTTCTTTGTATACCAATTATATCTCAATAAACCTTAAAAAAAAGAACAAAAAAAACAAAACAAAATAAACAAACAAAAAAAACCAAACACAGGCTTTGCTGCTTTTTGAGGCCTAAGCATGAAAGTCTATGGTAAATCATCTCTGCCCCTGTGGCCCGCACTTCCTGGGTTTACAACATCTAGGTTGTTTCTGGAATCCTTTAGCATATTATTCATATGACAATAATTTCCATGGTGGTACAAAAAGATTTTCTAGGTTAAAATTAAAATTAAACTTCTCATCCTTAAAACCAATTCATTCACAAACCAGAGCAATATTTGAATTTAAAACTAAAAAACAACTAAGTAAAATTTTGATTGTTTTATTATTTTTATAAATGTGAAACATTAATGTTTTTAAGAAATGTCTGAATACTTTCCACTATTTAAGTGGAATATAAATGTAACATAGTGAAAATCATAATTTCACTCATGGTCAAGAAATCACTTTGAAGCCATCTTCCTTCACCCTTCTTCAAAAAAAAAAAAAAAAACCACCCACAAAAACCAGTGAATTTGCTTGAGTAAATATTTAAGCACCAGTGACTTAGCCATTTACTGTCAATGCCAAGGACTGGTAGTAAATAGTGCTGATTTTGGAGTTTTTGTGGTTACACCTGGGCTAGCTCAAAGTTTTACTACAATAAAGGAGTACCTTATTGAAAACCATGTCAGTTTTGCTTGGTTTTCTTCTCCAGGACACAATGGGTAAGACTTCAAGTTTTTCATTTGGTCAAATCTGGAGCTGTTTTTTTCTTGACTTCTTCAAACTCTCAAGATGTGTTTTGTCTGATTTTATTAGTTCTGTGTTTATTTGCCAAATTTCATTTTCATTTATACTTCAGATAGGCCCAAGTTTTAAGATTTTTTTTAATACTACTAGATATGGCATTCTAAAGATGCCATAATTGCTAAAAGAAAGAAATGTTCCCGAATATTTTCAGTCTTTAGAAAACCAAAATGGAGAGGGGGAAGGAGAAATAGCAGAATCATGTTTCTAATGCCTTGGTTACAAGTGTATGTTGGGAGGAAAGAAGAATGTAATTCAATTAGAGATGAAGGTAAAGCCTAGAAAATTATGTTACAAAAGAGCTGACAATCTGAGACATTGAGAAAGCTTCAGTATAATTATAATGATTCATATTTGCCGAGTGCTTACAATTTACCAGGTGTTATGCTTCACATAGCTCATTCCATTTAATTTCTACAACTTAGTAACTCGGGATGGTTTTTCATCTCATTTCACAGATGAGGAAACTGAGGCTTAGAGCTATTAGACATGGGTCCACAGCGTCTGATTCCATACACCCTTCTGGAGCTCAGTGAGTTTTGAAATTCAGAATATTTATTGTTTATTTTATGTTAGAAGGTAATATGATAAATGAGCCATAGATTATATAATATCACAATAGGGTATAGGATGAAACCAGCAGCAAAACATAGGCTCTTCAAACCAAGTTGGGTAAGTAAAGATTACAAGGGGGCTATAAAAACAGTTGGGATTTCAGAGCTTTGTGGATTTAAGAATTGTGGATTTACCACGTGCTGGGAGCTACATGACTGGTCATGGATGGATTTGAATCTTGAACACTATCAAGCTGATGTCTAAGCCCATGCACTTGCCCCTACACCACTTTCAGTCGCTTCAAAGAGGAAGAATCCAAGGACCGGAGTGGTTCAATAACCCTCCCAGCACCTATTATAGAGGTAATCGGAGGAGGAGCTGGAATTCATACACATATTTGCCTGACTCCAAAATAGTGACTCCACTCTCAGGCTCTTCTGTCCGTTTCTTTGAATGTTAGCTGATATCTTGCTTCAGTTCTGCTAAACTACGGCACTATCCTGGTTGGTCATCTGTAAATAAGCTTTATTATGCATGAGATTATTCTGCCCTCAGACTTCCTCAGGCCAATGCACAGAGTGACTTACTGCTAATACAACCGGAATGCTATGCTAGAATATATATATAGGTTTAACTTCTACAAAGTCTTCTGCAGTCAACTATATTTTTAAAAGAAATTAATGAATGAACAAAAACTAAAATTGCATTACATCTGCTCATTTTTTAATATGGAAATTAATTTCACTCGCTTAATTTTATTATACGTAAGATCCTGATTACTTTATTAAGCAGTTTCAGTTGAAAATAAACCTATAAAAGGAATAAATTAATTGCAAATACCACATAGCCTAGAAGCCAGTAACATTTGGAAAAAAAAAATCTAACGTGACTAGAAAATTGTTTACCATAACTACATATTATTTAGGAGGAAGAAACTTTGCAGCATGATGTAATAGAAATTGAGATGAACTAAAAGTCAGAAAACGTAGGGTCTATTTCTGGTTCAAATGCTTATATGCTGTGTGACTTTGGGCAAATCACTTATTTATTCTTTATTTTAGTTTTCTTGCCCGTTTAAAAAAAACACAAAACTATAGGATTGTGAGATGTTGAAATTATATAAATAAGTTTAAAAATAATTTTAAAATTCTAAAATACCATAACATGTCAGTATCTTTGTTTTTAGATTTTCTTTATTTATGTTAAGAAATAAATTTGTACAAATTTTAAAATTTGAAGATTCTTTTCTACTGGTGTTTGAAATTATGAGTGTATCTATGCTAGAAAGTGGTCAGCATCATTTTTTAAAAGTTAGGATAGAATGAAAAGGCCACAGTTGCTAGCCAGATATATTCATGAATAAAGAAAACAAGAAGTGTGTGTGTGTGTGTGTGTGTGTGTGTGTGTGTTTCGTTTGTTTGCTCTGAAAGTGCAGTAATAATGGCGACATTATTATGATAAAGTTCAAGTTGGCATTCTACCTCAAATCTTACATGAATACATTGTGATACTTTTACTTAAAAACAAGAATTTTAAAAATCGGATATTTTACTTTTATTATAACATGTTCTCACAAGTTTTCTATTAAGCTATAAGATTTTTTAAAACTCCCAAATATCGTAGTGATAATCAATGTACATATTTATAAATAAATTGGTCTCAGTCTTTATTCCTTTAATACCTGAGTAACCATACTGCAGCTTTGAAAGAAACTTCTTTTGTGGCAGACCTAGAAAATTGCCTGGTAAAACTATGTGCTGTGTGTTCTTATTGATAAGGAAAAGGGAGAAAAATGGCGGGGCATCTATTATGGGCAAGGCACAGTATTTGTTTCATAACCTGCATAATTACGTTAACTCTGCACAATACCCCTTGATGGGTATTACTAACCCTACATTTAAGAGGCTCAGAGAGAAGAAATACCTCAATGACGATTACACAGCCTCTGCTGGAAGGAGTGAGATGCCATCCCTCGTATACCAGGCCCCAAGGCCCAATTTCTTGGCAGTCAGCAACGGTTGATCTTTTTTGCACTTTGATCTATTGTTCTATAGTGTAAGGCTTTTCCTTCAAAGATGTCAAAAGATTTAGGGCTATTGAAATCTTCCAAGAGTAATAATTTTAATGTCTGGTCTATGTAGATTATATAAAATCCCAGAATATTGTAAGAGACATTGCAGAGAAGTATCTAGTTCTTTCCTCTTTCCAGAAAAATTGTGGGAACTATCTGCTTAATAACTAATGCAGAAATGTAGGGAAATGAGGCCACCAAATGAAAAAAATTAAAAAAATAGCATACATCTTTTTCAGTCATCTTAACTCCCTTCAGTTCCCCCTGTGGCTAGAAAAAAGTAAATTCTATTGCTAAGTAATACGTTCAAGGGAAATGCACACGTATTCACCAAGAACAAAGTAGCAAACACTGTCTCTATGGGTTGCTAGAAATTATTTATTTCAAGCCACCATAGTGCACACAGAGTTGCCTCATTTCTATTAAACGAACAATAAAATGGTTCTTCTAAAAAGAATGTCTGGAGCTTGAGCAATAACGCTGTGAAACTAAGGAGATGTCAGAGGAACCAGATGTTTGTAATTACATCTAAACTGCTGGGAAGACACTGAAAAATTGGCTGAGAGAAGGGAATAAAACCTGAGGCTGATCAATAAGTAGGAGATTACTTCTCGTAGAGTTCCATGCACGTTTGGGCAGATCATTACCATGAATTACATTGATCTTTGAAAAGGCATATAGACGACATCAGATGAGTGACATAAGAACCTAGTGTGATTTTTTTTAAATAACATGTGATTCCACAAAAACTCTTTACCTTCCTACACTCTCTCCTTCTTGACTGCATACCAAAACCATAGGTCCTTAATGATACCATTAATAATAATTTTATGAGATCAACTTATTTTATACTTAAATAACCTTAATACAAATTTTACAAATAAATACTTGTTGGATACTTAATAGGCATCAGGCTGTTTTCAAAAAGTCATGAGGATATTATATTCTGACAACAGCCCTTTGTGATAACTGGTATTATCTCCATTTACAGATGAGAACACTGAATGGCAGGAAGGGTAAGAGACTGGCCCCCAAGATTCCACAGTTAGTAAGTGGCAGAGTTGGGATCTGAAACCTAAGGTCTGCTTTCCAAGCCCATGCTCAGCAATTGTACTGCACAGCCTCTCTGACAGGTTTCTGAGCAGCTCCTGTGTGTCAGGCAACCAGTCGTACACTATCCACATAATTTTACTTAACCCTCCAGCAAGCTCCCAGGAGCTATAATGATCTATATTTTACAAATGAGAAAGCTAAGGTTCAGAGGATCAAACTAAATGATCAAGGCCCACAGCCACTGAGTGGTGAAAACATAATATGATTCAGGTCTTTCTGACCCCAGACTTATTCACTGTTTATTCTACCATGCTTTGGCCTTGTCCATTACTTTCCCAGCAAGTCTACATTCGTGGCAGGACTTCAAATGCCAAAATATTTGGGAAATAGTCATGAGATGAAAACCAGTGCTAGACCTGACTTCAATAATTACAACTCACTCAAAATTACAATAAAACAATGTCTCCCCAGCGATACCACTGTTCACTTTGTTACCCTCCAACTCTGGTTGTTCTGACCATACTGCTTTATATATCACATGTTTCAGAAAGCATGTCATCTTTCCTTGGTGTAAAACTCTTCCCACACGACAACTCTTCACTCTTTAATGGGAGATAGTTTTACACAATTGTAAACCACATTTAATGATCTCTTGCACTCAAGAATATGTCTAATAGGTCAGCACACAGCGCATACACTCAGTTGAATTAAAATAAAATTTACATATCAATCAGGATTTGGTGGCATTTCTGTCAAGGGTTTGCATGCTTTTTTGGAAACCACGTGCAAAGGTACCTACAATTAAATTATTACTCAGCTGTTTCAGTTTGTTCCAAGTTGCTTCATTTACTAGTATTTCAATTGTTTCTCCCTATTTCATTATGTTTTAATCTGCTTCCTTTTTAAGGGAAAGATAATAAAAGATTCTCTATCTTGTTGATCCTGTGAGACTTTGCATAACATCCTTCTGTCCACGTTTCATGAATCTTGACATGTATAAGTGATGCAAGTGATAATATTTGCATTTTATATCAATGAGAATTAATATTTAATTTTGCTTAGAAAATTCTTTTCTGATATCTCTTGGTAATACTGGAACATTTCAAATGAAGTATATCTATAATTGCCATGTTACTCTGGCCTCCTTTGCTCCCACCTTAGCCCTTAATCATCCTCCCTGTTCATAAACCCTTCATGGCGCCCTCTGGAACTGCCACTCAAAACCTGCAAAGCCCCACATACCCTCTCCATGTCTTAATTGAATTCTGGTTTGCTTCTGAAGACACCAGTTTTTCAATGTTGGCTATTTTCTCACCAGCTGATGAACTTCATGTGCAAGAGGGGAAACTGACATT
Source organism: Hipposideros armiger (assembly GCF_001890085.2). Lineage (NCBI taxonomy): Eukaryota > Metazoa > Chordata > Mammalia > Chiroptera > Hipposideridae > Hipposideros > Hipposideros armiger. The sequence goes on along the minus strand of NW_017731492.1, from coordinate 3,045,892 downwards.
CTTGTTGCTCCCATTAGAGCTCCCATCCAGGTACTTGTCTTTTTGAAGAACATGCCACCACGTGAACTACCTTCTCATTGTTCACGTCTGCAGATATCCTACTCACTTCTCTTTCACTGAAGACTCTAGCACCAGGTTCACAGTCTTCTTTTCTGGCCCAAAACCTGCTATTTATCTGTCTAATGAGATTTATCCTAGTGGTCCATCATCACCCTGGCCTCCTCATCGCCAATGCTCTTCTCTCCCTCTCCACTCCAGCCTTCCATCCCAGCGTCACAGTGTGGATGTGCCACCATCTCTAATGACTGCACTTCCAAAGCCACATTTATTATCCAACGACACCCACCACAACCATGGTGAAAACACACTTGGATATCCCAGTCCTTTATCCTCTCTAGTTCCTTCACTTCTCGTCTTATCAAGATGATAATCTACAGTTTTTATTTTAATAACTTTTAATACTTTCTGATGTTCCTGTTCTTTGGTTTTTATTGCACTTGGGTGGTAGAACCACTGGCCTGAGTGAAACTTCACTGGAAGTCAGTTCTCTGTGACTTCCCCAGAGCAGTGGAGCACTGCGTGAGACTTTCACAACAGGTCAGTTTTGTTCCATCATAAATTAATGATTATCAAGCTCAAAACTCCCCTGAAATACCTTCTGTAAGCCTTACTCTATTTCTCTGAAAACGTTCTCTCCAATTTATCCCATCCATTTCAAAACTTTTCAGCTCTTATCAAACCTCTGATAAGCCCCTATCTCTCCAAATTCCCCATGTTCAGCAATGATCTCACCTCCTACTTTGCAAAAAAATAGAGGCTCTCAGACAAAAGTGTCTTTGTTTTCCCAATATTCCCCTGATAGTCATAACACCAGTCATAGAAACCAACCTGCATATGCACTTACCCTTTCTGTCACCTCTCCTATGACAATGGAGAGATGGACTTTTGCCTGCTTAAGCTGTTCATTCCCTCTACCGGTTCTACAGCTTTCATCTCCATAAACTACATGGCTCCTGTGTTGAATTCTATTTTCAGCCTCTTCCTCTCACCTGAAAACTTCCCATCATCTTTTAAACATACATGAGTCTGTGCATTCAAAATAAACTAAATAATTTTTAAAAACCCATAAAACTATGTTTTACAGTTCTTATCAGATAAAAAGACAAGAAATAGCAAGTACTGGTGAGCATGGGGAGGAACCGGAACCCTGTGCCCTGCTGGTGGGAATGTACATTGATACAGCCACTATGGAAAACAGTATGGAGTTTCTTCAAATTAAAAATAGAAACACTGTATGATCCAGCAATTTCACATCTGAATATTTATCTGAAGAAAACAAAAACAGTAACTCAAAAAGTTATATGAACCCTCATGTTCATTGAAGCATTATTTACAATAGTTAAGACACAGAAGCAAATTAAGTCTCCATCAAAAGATAAATAGATAATGAAAGTGTGTTATAAATATACAATAGAATATTACTCAGCCATAAAAGATGGAAATCATGACATCTGCAATGACACAGATGGGCACTGAGGGCATTATGCTAAGTGAAATAAGTCAGAGAAAAACAAATATTATATGATCTTGCTTATATGTGAAATCTTAAAAAAAATAGTTCAGAGAGAGAGAAAACAGATTGGTAGTTGACAGATGCAGAGCAGAGAGTGGGCAAAATGGGTGAAGGTGGTCAAAAGGAACAAACTTTCAGTTATAAAATAAATAAGTCATGGGATGTAATGTATAGTTTGATGACTATAATTAATAATATTTTATTGTATATCTGAAAGTTGCTACAATAGTGGACCTTAAAAGTTCTCATTACAAGAAAAAAGTACTGAAACTACGTGTGCTACGTGTGGAGTGATGGATGTTAACCAGAATTATTGTGATCATTTTGCAATATATACAAATATCGAATCATTATGTTGTACACCTTAAACTAATATGTCAATTATATATCAATAAAGAAAAACATAAAACTGACCCTATATTCTCCTCCCCTGTCCCCCTCACCAGCTAATGCTCTCTCTCCTTCATAGCCAAATTTCTCAAAGGAGTTACCTGTACCCAATGTCTCCATTTTCTCATCTCCCACTAGGCTGTGTCAAATAGTTCTTAATAAAGTCAATGCTGACACATCATAAAATTATAATACACAGTTTTCATTCTTCTTGTCTGACTCCTCAGCAGCATTCTATAATGCTGACCTCAGTGGTCATTTTGAAGCCCTCACTTTTATAAACTTCCACTTCACTGCCCTGACCTACTTGTTAGAACTCTCTAGAAGCTGCTCCTTCTTTGCCTCCTTTAGAGGTCCATCCTTCTCCACCTGGCCATTAACATTTAGAATTTCCCAGGTTGTATTCTAGTCCTTCCCATTTTCTCAATTTATACTTTCCCATTAAGAAAATCATTCATGGGGATGGCCAAGTGGCTCAGTTGGTTAAGAGCTGGCTTAGGAGCACGGGCTCTGAGCAGCAGGGCTGCCGTTTCGGTTCACACATGGGCCAATGACACTGAGCCCTCTACAGCTAAGATGGTGAACAACTCTACCTGGAGCTGGGCTGCCGTGAGTCACCAGCAACGGTGTAGGTTGCAGTGGGGCTTCAGTGGGCTCCCGTGAGTGGCTGGCAGCCGGCGAGAGCCGTGAGTGGCTGGCGAGCGACTGCCTCAGTAGGGAAGAACGCAATGATCATAATACCAACATGCGGTGTCCTCCACAACTAGACTGAAGAACAAAAGGACAGCAACTTGTCTGTTCCCATTCCCTGATTCCCCAACGCTGTTCCCCTCTCCCAATTCCCCAATAAAATCTTTAAAAAAGAAAAAGAAGAAAAGCATTCATGCTCACAGATTTAAAGTCATGCATATATACTATATTATCTCCAACTCAGACCACTCTTTATGCTGCAAATCATTTATTCAAAGTATAATGACATCTTATTTGGGATATTCAAAAGAACCTCAGATTCATAATGGCTAATGTGAATTTTATCACCTTTCTTACAATCTACCCAAACCCACTCTGTTCCAATGTTCCTTACTTCTAATAATAGCAATGCATTCATCAAATGATGCTAGCTGGGAAGCTAGGGTGGTTTTGCATCTCCTTCTCATTCCATATTCAATCCATCACTAAATTCTGTACAGTTGACTATAAATTTCATACGCGTCCACTCCTTTCTCTTCCCAAACACCACCTCCTATGAATTCTAGTCCATGCTATCATCATCTCCTTCCAGGGATATTGAAATAGTCTCCTAAGTATTCTACCCACATCTATTCTTACTCCACTTCATTCTCTATACTACAGGATGAGCTTTTTAAAATGCAAATATAATGTAATCATGCCACCTACCTGCTTAATATTCCTTATTGCTCTTGGTATAAAAAGAAAGCTCCAGTCTAGCCTACACTCTCTCGCCTGGTCCTTCACCTGCCTTTCCCAGCTTCATCTTGTACTGAACTTGACCAGCTCTTTCTGCTCCAATCTCACTGGCCCACTAGGTCTTCATACACACTATAATCTTTATCACCATGGATATTTGCACATGGTTTCTTCATTTCTAGGACACAATACCCTTCTTTCTTTGTTCAATTAACTCTTACCTTTCTGATCTCAACACAAGTCACTCCTCCAAGATGGTGTGTGTGTGTGTGTGTATGTGTGTGTGTGTGTGTGTGTGTGTGTGTGTGTAGTTATTTTTATTTATTTTTACCAAAATTGCTACTTCTGTCTAGCATCCAACACAATTTCAATTTTATATTTTATTTGTGTTTGGTTATTTAATTCATGGCTGTTTCTCTAACCAGACCATCAGGTTAAGAACCATGTATGGCCATTGCTTAGTACAGGGTTGGCAATACTAGGCATCCAATAAATATCTGTAGAATGTAAAACAGAATTCCAACCATCCAGGCTGATAAATTTGTAGTAAATGCGGTCACTGACCCTACGATGTAAATTGCAAAATACTGTGGGACAAAAATGTATAAGTTCAAAGAATGTAAAGTAAAAACTAGTCATAAAAAATTTGTTAGCAGGTTTAGAAAATGACGGCCTTAATTAGCTTTTAGGTGCTCTCTAATTTTTCATTTCTTTTTTCAATTTCACTGAGAGATGACTAATTCTACAAATCAAGGAAAAGCTGTACTTTGTAGAACAAGAGACCATGAAGGTGGAAAATTGCAGCTTGACATTCTAAATTTTTTTACTTATTGCCAAGGCCCTGGAAAAATAGTTTCTCTTTTACTGCCTCGGAAAATAGAACTGCTCAGTTATAGTCCCACCTTTGGAAAGCACCATCTATGGCTCCACTGCTACAAAACAGAAATTCCTTTGGCAAAGAAAGCACAGAGAAAGTTTCCTTCTATAACGTTGCCTCCTCATACTGCTACTGGCAGCACACATGCAAAGAAATTGGTGGGGTGATGAGATCTTATCATCAGATAAAATTAATAAAAGCACAACTGTGCATGATTCTTTATGCTTTGCAAAGACTTTTAATTACATTCATTCATTCTGGTTTTAAAACCACATTCTCAACTTTAATTTCATAGATATAAATCTTTTTTTGTTTGATTTCTAAGTTGGGAATCTGAAGGAATATGTAAATATAGAGACAAAAGGTTTGCATTCCTTTTCATGAACATTGCTTGGTGCACTGGATCACACAATTTATTTATCACAAGGAAGGCTCACTCCTTGTTGAACTTCCATTCTAAAAGTCACCTGCTCTATAATTATTTCTACTCTCTAGAACACTCATACACAACCAGGGAAATGCAAGAGTAATTATTAAAAACACCACCGTGATTTATTGCCCATTATTGAATGCTAAGGGGGGGGGGAGGAAAAAAGAAGAGGTGCTAGATCTTAGACCAGTCGTTTGAGTTGTGCAGATCATAGATGTCATTGAGAATATGATGAAATCGGTAAGTCCTTCCTCCAGAAAAATATACTTCACATAAAATTTCACATAAAATGTGAGGTGATTTGTAGTGCCCTGAATTCCATTCACAGATCTGGGTAGAGAAAACTTGTTATAAACTGTGGACTTAAAGACTCTATTTACTGTCCTCCCCTCCTCTTCACCTGCCGTTAAATCCATTGTGCTGCCAGCACAAACAGTCTCACTTGATTTTCTTTATTAATCTCATGCAACCTGTACCCACACCACTTACAAAACTCATGGAATTATAGACCACCAGAATTCAGAGGATTGGGGGAATGGATAAAGAATTTCCTTCACATTTCCATATTAACTTAAACTTCCAAAGTAGTCAGACATCAAAATTTTGTGTCAAAAAAATTACTATGCTAATTGCTTTGCCAGCTGCTTTGTAAAGCCGAGCTCACAGCTACCTGTAAGAAAGGCATGACTGCCCTCATGTTACAGATGAGAAAACTGAGGATCAGAGAGTTTAAAGCAAGTCGGTCTGAATCAGGAAGTGGCAGAACCAGGGTCAGCACCCAAATCTGATCAACTCTAAGCATCTTTCTCTGTCCAATACTTGAGTTTTATCTAACGAAAGATAAAAGGTATGAATTAGGAGAGTGGAGGTTTAAGAGTGCTATTACTTTTCTAATTTTATAGCAAAAACAATTTCCTAAGCCAATTCCTAACCAAATATAGACCATTATTGTTGTTTTTGAAAAATGTTATCACTGGTCATTAGTCTTAGATGATGGATTGAGTTAACAATTTTCCAACCTGATTCAAACATTTTTCTCATTATCACTGTGAGAGCGTAAACATTTACAAAGCAGAATGATCAGAAGAAGTAATTAAAGTATGCTAAAATAATGGAACCTAGAGAAAACTAATGATAAAAATGATCAAATAATGTTAAGCCTCCAGAGAAAATATATTTCAGTTTTCTAAATTTAATAAAACACAATCAGTGTACTTTGAGCCAAAAATACACTTAAATTAAGTTATTTTAAAGATTTAGTCATAAGATTGATAAATATAAAGTATAGCCAGTTTAGACAATATAGTTCCTTTCTACAGAATTTTAAAAATTATAAAATCCTTTTATATAATTCAAGTCTTTATTTCAAGAACAAAGTTCCAATATCAAAATATCTGGAAGAAGAGAAATAAAACCAAACTATAACTTGAAAGAATGGGATTATTTTATAACTATATAGCTAGATAGATATACTATATATATATATATCATACCTATAAATATATATAGATATGATATATATCTATATATATTTATATATACACACAAATGAACAAATTAGGCTTAGACAGAATCACTTTTTGATAAGTCTAATAAATACTTAATGTCATCACTCAAAGCGTATATACATACATATATATCATATATTTTTTAAATTAAAGTTATATATTTAAATAAAAACTCTACACTAATTTTTTATCCAAATCTAGTATATCTATAACATATTTACATATTACATGTTTTTATATTGATTGGCTATTTCTTTTACATATATGTGTGTTTGTGTGTGTGTGTGTAAATATATATTTAAAGTAAGATTGCATGCATCTTTTTTTATATTAAGGTTTCATATTGGTGTTTTTTGGAGAAAAGGATTATATTTTACTAAGAACCGTTTTCTCCTTGAGCTACGAGAAGCTGTATTCTCTTTTATGTTCCTTTGCTTTCCTGTCTTTCCTACTCAGGAACGCCTACTGATCACTTCTCTGCTTTATTGACCAAGCACTTTCTCTTGCCAGTCCTTCCAATAAAATCATTATGTGGAGTCAGTGCTGAATCATAAAGGTGTTCATAGCAGGTACTAAATGCTGTATAATTTGTACAATGGACACCTATTTTAGGTGTCAAGAGGCTGAAACTTGTTAGAGGAAAAACAGTAACATTTAATTTAACCCTGTACATTTTTGGTGCTATATGTTCTGTGTCAGTGTATTTGGATGTACTTTTCTTTTTCCACTTTTTAACAATGCTTAACCTTATTGTGTTGACTCTCATTTGTCATAGAGAGCAGTCATTAATCTAACCTAGAGGTTTTACCTCTCATGAAGTTCCCATTTTATTTACTTCTGTAATACATTACTTCTCACTCACATAGGATTTTACAGTTAAATTAATGAATCATATTTGAACACAACCTGTTCTTTGTCAGCTTATAAACTATTCAATTCTAAAATATTGAATGAATATAAATGCCTACAGAACACTTCATATCTACACAATAATCTATCATTTTAAGTAATTATTTCTCACTAAAATATTTTCCCTTAAGGTATAATCACAGATTTCAGACTTTCAGTGAAGTATTTAATAACATGGATAGGCTCCTAACAATTTATCTTTCACCTCTTCCTGTATGAATACCAGCTTTATCAAAGCTAATTATGCATAGCTACCCAGATGTGGATCATATCCTGTATACCCCTCCTGTGGAGATCATGGGAGTGGATTGCCTACTGTCATAAAACATATGAGTAAAACTACTTTTGGTCAGTGAGTGAGGAGAGGAAGTAATATGTTTTGAGCCAATCCTATACATCCAACACTGAGAGGCCTTTGGTTTGTCAGGAAACTTTTACAGATATCAAATTGTGATAAATGAACTAGTTGACAAATGTAATAATATGGTTTATGATATGTTAAAAATAACTGATGACACATTTTATTTACTAGTTAAGTTTTCTATTAGTTGATCTAGATTATATTCTAGTAATTTAACAGATTATGTAGTACAATTTGTAATTTCTTAGTGCAATCAGATATTGGCAATTTATTTGCACATTATAGATCCAAAAGTTATAAAGATATCTTTGGAGTGTTAGTGTCTAACGAGCATCGGTGAAGACATTTCCTCTTTCTTTGGTTTAGGAAAAAGGCAACATAAAAAATAATCACAATTGATTATTTAAAAATTTCACTTTTGAAATTTTACTTTCTGATTCCCCTTCTTGATGGAAAGCTTGCTTTAAAATATTTTATAGGGCCGGCCGAGTGGCACGTTGGTTACGAGCTGGCTTGGGACACCAGATCCCACATATAAGGGCCAGTGACACTGCCCTCTACAGCTAAGATGCTGAACAACAGCTCAACCTGGAGCTGGGCTGCCATGAGTCGCCGGCAAAGGCGTAGGCTGCAGCCCCTGCTGCAGTGGGTTGCCGTTGGCTGCTGTGTGTAGCCAGCAGCCAGTGTGAGCAGCCAACAGCCGCTGTGAGCGGCTGTCCAGAAGCCGGTGACTGATCTGCCTCACCCGGGAAGAGCGCAATGATGGTGCCAACTTGGGCCAGTCCTCCACACTAGACTGAAGAACAAAAGGACAGCAACTTGTCTGTTCCCCTTCCCCCAATTCCCCAGCGCTGTTCCCATCCCCCAATTCCCCAATAAAAATTTTAAAAATATATATATTTTATAAAGTGATCCCTCAAATTGGTACAGTTTTAAAACGATACCCTAAAGTTTTACATAAACATAGATTTCATTAAACTACAGAATATTCAAGCCGTATTTATTGATTTAATAAATATTTACTGAGATTCTAAACTTGTGCTGTAATAGGCACTAGGGTACAATATTTAGCCAAACCAACATAGACCCTGATTCATCGAGTTCATAAGAGAAAAAAAATACAGGTAAATAAATATACTGATTAAATAATTAGAAAACATAACAAGTACTATGAGGAAATAATCGGTATTGTACAAAATAACAGGAGTGGCCCTACTTTAAAAGGGTATAAGGCTGCTATGAGAACACAATATTTATGCTTAGCTCTGTATGTCCATGGATAATTCAGAGAGTGGCCAGCAAGTATATGGGGTTGTTCCCAGTAGAGATAATAACGAGGTCAAAGGAGGTACAACAGAGAAATAATATTAGCAAACCTAATTTATAAATGACAATATTAAGCTATTTTCCACAATTCCCACAAAGAAACACTGGGTAAATTTATGTAACCGTATGTTCCCTTTGCATGTAGAAGATATGAATATTTTCATTTTCTAGAATGAAAAATAGAATCAGTAATGAAAACATCTTTTTTTTTGCTGCCATTTCCAAATAAAACTAAAAGTATTCACATTATATTCATTCTCATATCAACTCTGATTGCAATAAAATACCAGGCAGACAGTAATGAATGTCTCCTTTTATCTTAGGCTGAAAATATGCTATGTAGTGGTACAGAGCTGTTTACATATGAACCTCTTCTAAGTATACTGATGCTCTAAACAGCTCTTTAGTTGTCATTCAGCAAGATTTCTGACCAACCTACATTTTCTCCACTGAAGTAGGGGAGTCTCGAGGGGAGAGAGAACTAGCCATTTCAGGGATCAAAAACTAGTTGAAGATTATATTTAGCACATAACAGTTTTGTAGGGGATTATCCTAATCAATGACATTATATAAATAAGAACCTAGATCAAATCATGTCTGTAATAGGTGGGTTAACTTTCTACATTAATTGACATGATATATATGTTTGTTGAATGGATAAGTTGGCTAAAGTATTGACTAGTGAAATATTTCTGACATGGAATGAAGTGTTCCCTTTTAGATTATAAGTTCCTTTATGGCAGAGGTGCTCTCTATAAAAGCAAAGAGTGACCCTCAGCTCAGTCTAGTGCTTGTCACATGGCTAGCATTTAATAAGATGTGGCTGAACAGAAAAATTCCTTTGAACTAGTTAGGGCCAATGAAGCTTATCCTGGACACACTCCAGAGATGTTTGGTAAGTTACAGATATTTTTGTTAATCCTTTGTGCACTATGCACAAACTGAACCTTATTTTGAAATTTTGCAAAATTAAAATTGAATGAACCATGCAATAATACATACTGCCAGTGAAAATAAGACCTTCCTTTTTCTTGACTGGAGATGTTTAAACCAGCACAGCTAAAGAAGCACAAATCTAAACTGCAATTAGAGTCTGGCATAAGTGTGTTTCTAGGATGCGTGCCATGAACGTCTATTCAGTGGATCTGAGATGAGGCACAACTATGGATATTCCACGCCCAGCAAACACACACCCACACACACACCCACACACACACACACACACACACACACACACACACAC
>NW_017731492.1:3013634-3035719 GCF_001890085.2 Hipposideros armiger | reverse complement strand
CTCTCTCTCTCTCTCTCTCTCTCTCTCTCCCCTATACAGATTCCTCAGGTCATCCTGATCTCCATCCTAATTGAAAACTTTTGCTTTTGGTTTACTTCTTAAATTTTCCTTGTTTCTGTAATACTTACTCTTAACTCTATAGAAATATCTGGACTGATACTAAAAGAGTGAAATGGAGCATGAGAAATAACTGATTATTGATCGTCACCTGGTTTTCATACTTTTATCTTTTATATCATTTTTCCATATCACTTTTCTAATAAAACTTAACACTTCAATCATTATGGAATTATGTACTGTGGTTTTCTTATATAAACATGGCTTCTACATAATTAAGCTGAATGAAGGCAGATTTCAAGGAATTAAAATGAGTACTTTGAAGAAACCAAAGGAAAAACATATCCACTGATATACTTCAAGTTCTTCGTGTAAAAAAAAGCAAAATTTTTATAAAGAAGTAAAATTGATATCAAGAGATGAAGAAATAATGGGGCATTTCCATTAAAAACAGAAAAAATATGTATTCAGTTTTATACATACAAGGCATCAGAAACACATTATAAGGAAAAAAATCACTGGCGATTTGCTGGTGGAAAATCAATCACTATTTTAATTTCTCCCTCAACCCCGAACATTGGAGATTCTAATCCTGTTAAACAAAAGCAGGAGACAGTCTTTGTAGGTTCTAGGCTGAGAGTGTAGAGCTACCTGTACGACAGAAGTACAGGCTTTTCAATCTGATGAGGTCATTCTATTCCAATGGTACAGGTGCAGGCATTGCACACGGCACAAAGAGAAGGGGAAAGAACACCTAGATAGCCAGGTTGAGCAGCTAACTCAACTTTGAAGTCAGAGAGATGCTGGGTACCACAGCAGAACGCCTTCATACCCACAAGAGCAAGAGGAAAGATCATTCCAAAGGAAAAATACATTTTATCAGCATGATCTCTGACCATTGGATACACACTTCCTCACTCAGTACCTATTTGCTTTGGATTTTCTAAGAACTTCTTTTACCCAGAGAAGCTCAAGATGGTGTGTGAAACATTACTGTACATGGACATTGTCACGATAGAATAATGTAAAGGGAACTAAAATGGAGCTAGGAGGCCATAAAAAAGTTGGCCTTATGCTCATCCTACCCATGAACTTTTGAACCAGCAATGAAATCAGACCAGAAACTTCACTTCCTCCTCACCATGGCAACCAGACCATCTGCAATCTTTGCCTGGAAAGAAGCCAATGTGCTTCACTAGCCACCATACTTCATTTGCACAGAGGACCTAAATGAGGTTTGGACTCTTGAACATCTGTGCTTCCTGTAGAAGCACAACCTGGAGCTTGCTTACCTCAGATTCTCACCACCTTGACCTGACCAATCTTTTTTGAACTAGTCCTCACACACCATGTTAGACAGTCAACAGGAAAAGTCTCTTTTATTACAACTTGTGGGGTTTGTCCTCATAAGCTCTGGTTTTCTTTGTCTTCCTCGGAGCACAATTTGGGTCACTACCTGAATCTGTGCTTCTTGAATAGCAATCCTTACCTCATATAAATGCTTTTTATTTATGACAGCTTAAATCTTTTGTTTTTTTTTTCTTTTGTTTTGGTTAATACCACCATATCTTGAAAATAGACGACAGTAATGTTTCCACCCATATTCTTCATTATAGAGGCAGAAAAAAGACTAGAGTATTTTTTATATTTAATACAAAAAAAAAATTCAAGTTCCTTGAATATCATCTCCTAGAATCTACTACAGACACCTTGTGCTATTAGCATACTTGTGACTCTCCTTTTTGATTTACACATTTTCATCTATACCAATTTAAGGCACCCACAGAGTAAGAAACTTTAATATTGAGAAGTTGCCAAATCTCCTTACTCTCTGTCCATATCACACAATGGCTCCTCCCTGGATTTCTAGAGAGTACAGACAGGCCTATAGGAAAGGGAAGAAGGCATGGAGGTTACTCTTCTCCCTGGACTGGATGGTGATCAACATTAACAATCCAAACCTTGGGGTGACTGGTTCGCTCAGCTGGTTAGAGTGTGGTGCTGATAGCACCAGGGTTGCCGGTTCAATCCCCGCATGGGCCACTGTGAGCTGTGCCCTCCCTAAAAGAGTCAACTATGCCATTGTAGCATGAAAGCAATGTGTAACCAATGACCATGGCTGTTCCCCAATAAAATATATTTAAAACAACAACGACAAAAAACAACCCAAACCTCCATTTCTAAACATTGTTTCCACCAGCATTACTTTCAGATATGCAAATGTACATTATGAATTTAAATTTTTCTTTAAAAGTTTGTACTGAGGTGAATGTAAAGCTATGTTTGTGGATAAATTAATTAGAAAAACAATTGGACCTGAGGCTCCACTACACACAAGAAATAACCCTTTCATCTTTTCCAGCAAACAGGTTAATAACTTGGCCTTGCCTGACTTCCTAATTTTCTGAAACTAATTTTTCAAATAGCAAATAGATTGTATCTGGCCAGCCCCACTTTTGGTTTAGTTTCTAAAACATACTGTGTATAGCCTAGAGCAATGTTGAAATGTCAGGATTTTGAGGGGAAATTTGAAATTGGGAACAATTTAATTAGTCTCCAAAAGTTTAATTCAAACTGTTCGAGCATTCCAGGAATAGGACTCATTTTATATTTAGCTTCAGTTTTCTTATCCGTTTTACTGTTTGGAAAATAAATGCAGATTGGATTAAACAATGCCTAATAAACTCAAAAGTTTTCAGAGATTACCTAGGAATGTTTCATATATATATATCAATTATATATATATATATATATATCATATATAATTATTATATATCAATGTGTCATGTTGGACTAAAGGAGGAAACTCTGTACCTAAAAAAAAACAAAGTACAAAGTACAGAAGAGGGAGGAGACGAATGCTGGGCTGTCAGAGGACCAGCACAGGAGCTAAAGGTGGAAGGATACCGAACACCCTGGATGGGTTCACACCCAACCTTCCTCCCTTCCTCCTTCCACATTTGGAAAGCTAAAAGCTGCTTTCCCCAGATTTCCTTGCAGCTAGGGTTCTTGATGCATATTAGATCCATCAATTACATGTTGTCCTGAGATTGAGGAAGTTGAAATGAGGTCTTCTTTCTAGTGATTGTGTGGTAGTTGCTGTGTGAAAATGTTAAGGTTCCCCAGCAGCTACAGTGAAGCATCTGTTATTAGTTTTGTAGCTGCTGAGAGGCAGTTGTGATAATATAGTTGGGAGCTCTTGCTCCAGCATGCTCTAGGACTAAAAGTGATCTCAGACTTAGTAGTATTCTTCTTCCCCGGGCCACTGAGTGGGGTTCTGGGAATATTTCTAAGAAGCTCAGCTGACAAATGCTTTAGCCCTTCCAACCACTTAATTCTCATCTTAACTAACTTCCTAGAGTGATTTCTGTTGCCTGTACTGAACTCTGACTGAGAAAGGGAGTGACTGCCAGATACCTCTCAAGTGCTTTTTGCAGTCTTAGAACGAAGGGAGTTTTCCAGACGAAAACACCCAAAGGAGCTTACGAGTTAGTCTCAAATCCAAAGTCAGCCTATTTGCTAAATCCAAATGCAAACATTAGTAACAGACAATAAAAAGCCAAACTAAGTGAATTCATGAAGACAATGGAAGATAATAGAAAATGGTCCAGAATAATCAGCATTCTGTGTTGTTGTTGTTGTTTTTTCTTTTTTCCTTTTTTTTTTTCCTCAGTGTGTGTGGCAATTCTTTGGTGTGGCAGAGCTTGAATCACTTAAGGGATTCATGAAAATAAAGAACAGGGCTTGAGTTATTTACTGGTAGTGTGCTCACTCATACACCGCACTAACGAGCTTGGCATTTGTGTCATAGACAATACCGAGCCACTGATGGTTTTAAAGCACTGAGTTCCATGTATGTTTTGGAAAGACAACATTTAAGCAAAGATCAAAATATGTGAGAAACAGTAAGACTTGGAAGCAGAAAGACAAATCGAAGACTACTGAAATATTACAGGGCAGATATGATAAACTCATGAACGGAAGTGAGCACAAATTGACAAGATGCATCTGAGGGACACTTGAAAAGACAGTGTATTGGGCTGTGAGGTACATGACAGAAAGAAATGCACTTTCGAATCTGGACAAATGGATGAATGGTGATGCCTTTCACACAGATATAACATAGGCACAGAATTTATGGGAATAAACAACAAGTTAGGACTAAGCAAGGTAGAAAGCCAGGAGCACATGATACCAGGGCTGGTCTCGTCCTTGATGAGTTGTGCTACCCTGAATAAATCTTCAAGCTTTTCTTATTTGTATAATGGAGGTAATAATATCTGTCCTCCATAATACATCTAATTGATGTGAGAATAAAATGAGCTAGTGTGACAGTGATATGAAAAATTAACTTTTTTTTCTGATTATTATAACTCATCTGGCAAAACTGGAAAGGTCTACTAAAAACTCCCCAAACTGGAAATAATAGATTGAATTTCTTTCATCTAGCTCAGTTTAAAGTTTGATCTGAAATATTATTTACTGTTTTTACCTTAGACTGAGTGATCTGGGCTACTTGTATAGGAAAAAAGAATAACACAATGTGGAGCATGTCATTTTATTTGCAAGGACAACCGAATAAAGTGGACATAATTCAGAGATTTCAATGGAAATGGGAACAATTACTGTGGAATAATGTGTTTCAGTGTATTGTACACACCCTTGTGTAACATCAATCGAAGCTTTCCTGAAGCAATTAGAAGTAGAACACAGTGAACTGCAATTTCATCAAGTCCAAGTCCACCTGTGAGCAATAGGAACAATTGAGAATCCTGTCTTCATTTCTCAGCCATTCTGACAAGCAAAAGGCAATGAACTTCAGGCTGCTATGTACCGCCTTGTTACATTAAAACAACAACAGCAGCAGTTGCAACATGTTTTTATACTTCACTTCTTTGTTTTGGAAGAGAAAGAGACAATATGTTCTTTACTAAGAACAAAACAAAACAAAAAATTGTACTTGTAAATCAGCACCTGAGCTAATTTCATGTTTGAAACAGAAATAAAAGCATGTGGAAAACAAACCTTGTTAGACATACATCAAAGCTGTAACTTTAGAAGAAACTAGAAGGAATTGTTTGCCTGATAAAAACCTGCCAAATAACCTAACTGAGAAATTATACAGACTGCTTTCTGTCCTTCCCAATACTTTCTGTGATATATGTAACTAAAACAGAACTTACATGATTTATTATGCTTGCTTAATTTCTATAAAGTGTTATGAGAAAATAAAACTTTTCCACATATTGGATCTTAAGTCAATCTCTTTATTTATTATACCTTGTATGTTCAGGTCAGTGCAGATTTCTGGAGAGAAAGACCTACGCTATCATTGGTCATGCACATAAATATTTGTATCAATTATATTGTTAATAAATAAAGTCTAGTTATGATAACATTCTTATTATAATTTATAATAAATGTATAGAAATAGGTAAATCACATCCAGGGGTCTTAAAATCCCAGAGTCAGGAATCTCTCTAGACAGCCAGGCAGATGAGTAATACAATCCATCTAAGGATTTTAGCTATGTGTCTCAAACTTAAGGGTTTCACATGTAGTATTTTACAAAAGCATATATAATTAGTTTATATAAAGATTTAATATAAAATATTTTTTAAAGTTTCTTTTTCTTTTATTGCTTGGCTATAGACAAGGGAAAATTTGCTTGAAATGTCATCTCAGCTTCCCCATCTGTAAGATGGGAAAAATAATACAACAAAGTGTCTCTTGATAGAAAAAATAAAAACAGACTGCACTTAACTTGGCACAGTTCCCCTTGGAAGAAGGTGGTGATGGGCAACATATGATGGTCTTGGGCAAGATTGAGTGAAACATTTATTTCTTTTTCTAGTGCAAGGAATTAACAGGAAGCTCGCTAGAATGTTCCCAGTGATAAGTTTCCATATCATTGGAAGGACCTGGCTTTAGATGGACCCATATTTCTATCTTCACCTGTGGACATGATAGTTATAATTTATTTTCTGACTCACACTTAATCTCTACCCTATACTTCAGGGCTTGTTAAAAGATGCACCTTGGTTTCTCTGCTATGAGTCATAAAGTCCCACCTTTGGAATAGGTAGACAAACACAGGAAATAAAAGGGGTCCTTTTGGCTAAGGCTAACAGAGTGGCAGAAACAGTAATTATTAGCAGAGGATAGTGTCCACAAAAACAGTGATACCAAGAGGACCGTTATCAGGAAAAAATACAATGGCTCCTTGATCACAGGGCTATACAAGAAAAATATGAGATCATTATTTTGGAGCTCATGAAAATTAGCCCCCTGGAAAACTCACAGAGTAACTGGAGAACAAGCTGAGGAAGTTGAATTTTAGGTGAGCAAGTGGAAGCAAACCATTCTACTATGGGTTTTAATAATTGCTCTACATATACCATAGGGTTGTTTTAGAAGATAAGAATCCATTATTTGAGGAGGAACATTAAAATCACCATGGGCTTACCGTCATAGGCAAGTTGAATGTCTAACTAAAAGAAACACTACTAGTTAGTGGCAGATTCAGAATTGAAAGTACCATGAATCACAATTAGAAGAAGTATTAGGAGCTGGAAGGACTGAATTCTTGATCCAGTGCTATTAGACTTCAGCAAATCACTGAAACATTCTCAGCCTTAACTTGTCTATGATTGCACAAGTAAAAAGTGGCAGAGCTATGATTCAAATTAAGGTGATAGGAACAAAGAAACAGTTGGCACAGATGCAAAAATGGTAAGATACATTTAAACACCAAAATTAAAAGTTACTAAACTCAACAAAAAATACATTTTCTATGTGGATAAAAAATTACTACTATTAATAAGCTATGTATGAGACAACTTAGATATGATAGATAAAATGAAAACGTTAATGTAAAAAGATGTATCATACAAAAAAATAACAAAAAGAAAGTTGGTATAGCTAAACTAATATCAAAGTAGACTTTAAGGAATTATTACTGTGAATAGAGAACATTTTATAATGATAAAATGGTCAATACATGAGGAAGATATAAATAAAATAAATGTTATGCAACTAATAGAATAGCTTCAAAACATATAAAACAAAATCAACAAAATCAGAAAGATAAATCTGTAATCATAGAGAAATCATACCTCTCTGGTACTGCTAGAACAAGCAAACCAAAAGAAAATCAGTGGGAATATAGAATATTTGAAAATATTGTTTGACAAACTTGAGCAAATTCATTGTAGAAAACACTGAACCTGATGACTGCAAAACGTGCATTCTTTACAAGTGCACATAGAACATTTAACAATATTACCATTTGGTGGGATATAAAGCAATTTGAACAAATTCAAAGGACTCAAATCAATAATAAAATTATTATTAGACAACAATCCCCCCCCAAAAAAAATAACTGGAAAGCTAAGAAATATACTTCTAATATCCTATAGGTTACAAACAATCTCAGTGGTAATATAAAACTATTTTCAATCAAATAATAATTAATATCAAATATATTTTCTGCATCACGTAGGTGGTAAAGGAAAAGCTACATTTAGAGGGAAATTTATACCCTGAAAACTCCTATATTAGAAAAAAAAGGAAAGTTGATATTCAAAGACCTAATTATCTGTCTCAGGAAATGAGAAAATAAACAACAAATTGAACCCCAAGTAAACACAAGAAAGAAAATTGTAAATCAAAAGAACAAAATAAATTAAAAACAGATATACAGGTGCCAAGACAACTGAATAGGGAAAGAATAGCCTTTCTAGTCTTTCTAGTGAGTGGCAGGTGGTGCTAGAACAACTGAATTGCATGAAAACCCACATTCAGAAGAACGAATGTGGATCCCTACTTCACACCATGCACAAGATTAGCTCAAAGTGGCTTACAGACCTAAACATAAGAGTTAAAACTACAAAATTCTGACAGTGATTTCTTAGATACAACACTAACAGCACAAGCAGTAAAAGAGAGCATTGATAAGTTGATTTCATTAAAGTGAAAAGCTATTGTGCTTCAAAGTGTGCCATCAAAAAAGTGAAAACACAACTCACAAACTGGGAGAAAACATTTGCAAATATTCATATATAAAATCATGTAAAGGAGATTTGTGCCTAGAACATATAAAGAACTCTGCCAACGCAGCCATAAAAAGACAACTGAATAGACATTTCTCCAAAGAAGGTATATGGGTGGCTAATAAACCTATGAAAAGATGCTCACCATCACAGTCATTAGGTAAATTAAAAATCAAAATCACAACGAGCACATCACACCCACTAGGACAACTATAATCAAACAGACAGACAATAACGAGTGCTGGAGAGAAAGCAGAGAATTGAAACCCTCATATACTCTGGTGGAAATTTCAAATGGCACAGCCACTGTGAAAAACATGTTGGCAATTCTTCAAACTGTTAAATATAGAGTTACCATTATGATCAATTTATTTCACTTGTATGTATCTAAGAAAATGAAAATGTTTTTGTTCATATACTATAGATACCTATACATAAATGCGCATAATAGAATGATTGACAGTAGCCAAGAAGTAGAAACAACTCAAATCAACTGATGAATGGATAAGAAAATGTAGTGTATTCAAACAATGTAACACTATTTGGCAATAAAAAGGAATGAAGTATTATACTAATATATGTTTATGCTAAGACACAGATGAACCTCAAAAACATTATGCTAAGTAAACGAAGCCAGTCACAAAAGCTATATATTGTATAATTCCATTAGTATGAGATATCAAGAATAAACAAATTTATAGAGACAAACTAGATTAGTAGTTGGCTAGGCCTGGGGTGGAGGATTTTGAAGGAGGGCTGGTGAGGGACTGTTAATGGTACAAATTTCCTTTGAGGATGCTGAAAAGTTTCTAAAATTAGATTAACACTGATGGTGGCTCTGTAAATATAATAAATATAAACCTTGCTAAATATTCTAAAAAACATTGTGCTATATACTGTAAATGGGTGGACTTAATATTATTTAAACCATATCTCAATACAACTTAATATTATTTAAAATATATCTCAGTATATTAAGAAAAAACATACAATAGATAAAATTGACAAAGTATAATATTTGTTCTTTGGAAAATATTAGTCAGAACTAAGAAATGTCAGTATAAAAAGAAACTAGTGAAAAATACCAATATCAGAAAGGAAAAGAGCAGCTGGCCGAGTGGCTCATTGGTTAAGAGCTGGCTTGGGAGTGCGAGCTCTGAGCAGCAGGGCCACAGGTTCGGATCCCACATGGGCCAGTAACGCTGCGCCCTCTACAGCTAAAATGGTGAACAGCTCAACCTGGAGCTGGGATGCCTTGAGTCGCCGGCAACGGCATAGGCTGCAGCAGGGCTGGCCGGCAAAGGAAGGAAAAGGTGTGAATCACTGCCATGAAAGTAAAGTTGACATCTGAGTAGAAAAGTCAATGATGTAAGAGAGACCCTTTTAATCTAATAAGAAAACATCACTTGATCCCTTTTAAATAACAAGGTAGAATAAAGTCATTTTTTTTTTTATGGAGAAGCAGGCTTATTTTCCATCTCTTTTCTGCATCTACTTGTGTGCGGTAAAATCAATGTATATAGTTATACAAAGATGAGCAAACACCTTGCATAAAGATTAAGTAAAAAAAAAAACACGTTTTCTAAAATGTCTTTCACTAAGTATAAATATGTCTCTAAAAGAATTAATACAAGCCATGAGTAGTGGAGCTAACCATAAGACATTTCATAAAATATAGTAAATAATGTGATTCTGGGCTTTGATAAAATCGTATGCATATGACTGCTCTAACTTCTAAGTTTATTGTAACATAGTAAGAGGCAATAACATCAGCAATGTTATGGCCATTGAATAATGTTGGTTTGTTTAATTTCCACAGGTGAAATTACTCAACCTGTGAAAACAAGACAACCAATTTTTGTTTGCAGTCTCAATGCAATATGTATAATAAAATCTGGTTGGTGTGACAATGTGTCTGTGAAAGTTGACAAGCGGGTAACTGCAGTGTATAAGCTATTTCATTTTTTATGTTTAAAGAATTACTGGATCGTTAAATTAAATTTTATTTCTGTAGGCTGCATCAGACACATAAAAACCAGGTGTCTAAGTTTGCATTTCTGAATTTGAGTTGCTGGTTTCTTAATGTGGAGTCACAAAGCTATACTCACGGATTATTCCACCTAATAATTACAGTTGGCAATTACTATGGTGATATAAAAATTATTTAACGGGCCATCAGCTGAAAGGTTGCTTTTGGCTTTTAACCTAGGGGATTGGCTTCATATATTGAACACACATTTTACTCGATGATATTGTGCTAAACAGTTAAAACAAATTAAGCCTACACAAGAGAATCTATTACCCCTCCCTCCAGAAATTTAGTTGATAATTACTAGTAAATATGAGGATAATCATCCAGCCAATTATTTCAAATATAGATCCAGCAAGTATATTTTTCATCTCCAAATTTATTTTGAACACTATTTAAAACTACATTTCATTTGCACTCTAACATTTAGTAGGTACAAATAAAAAATTTAGAAGAGATTAACACTCTTACATAAATACAATGCATTGAGCTATTTCAGATCCTAATAAATCCCCTGGGAAAAGATATATAGCCAAAGCCTAACCTTTTCTATCTGTTTATCTGTGAAATGGGTGTGTGTGTGTGTGTGTGTGTGTGTGTGTGTGTGTATAAAACACATTCAGATTTCATGTGAATCTGAATTAAATTTATTTCAGGTTAAATAAAATTAACCTTTATTCACCTAATAAAGTCAGTGTTTTTAGCTTTTCCTCAGCACATTCTTTGCAGCATAGCAAAGTGTATACAGTGTGGATTCTAGAATAAGATTTACTAGCAGGGTGAACTTACACAAGTACATTACCACTTTCCGCAGCAGAATGGAGATTTGCTGTTTCATACAGTCCTGCAGTAAGGATCAAATGAGTTGTGAACACGTCAGGTGCTCAGAACAGCGCCCGACACATAGTATGTATTCAACAAATGTTAGCTTTTATTGTAGTATTTTCCCCACTGTGTGTTTTGCCAAGTGAGCACACAAAAATACTATATGTTGGATATTAAAGCTAAAGAAATTGCACCAAAACTATTTAGTTAATTCCACTACCTATAGAAAATATAATCTTGTATTAAGTGTATTTCTGTAACTCAATTCCTGAAGATGATTTTGTTTACTTACTATACCAAATAGATAATATGTCTTTCAAAATAAACAGAACACAATAGTTTAATTTGTACGTAAGTGGTTTATACAGGATCACAGAAGGCCCCTTCCTCTTTTCTCCTTACCACCGTCCTTTTTACATCACCAGCCCTTAGTGGTGCTTGGGGAACACTTGAACCTCCACAGCTGGGTTAGGGACCCATCTGAGGGTTCTTCTAACACCCTCTGTTTACTCCCCACCCTACTCTACACCTATTCATTTACTTATTTTCTTCACTAGGCTCTTGAGGATAAGGACTGTGTCTATTTTTTTTCCAATACTATTTATTTATTGTATAGCACAGCATAGTGTAGCATAGCATAGCATAGTGCTTGCCACATAGCTGACTCTCAGTAGAGTAGCTAAATGAATAAATGAAGGCACTTTCTAAACAGGGTGATTACTGTGATTCAAACAGTTCCAAATCCCTCATTTCCTCTGTGATCTACTTACCCCTATTCTGTTCCTTGATAACACACAGCTCTGGAGTCCCAAACTATAACTCAACAATGCATAACCCTGGATGCCAAGCCGTTCATCAGGCAGTGCGATAACTAGATGGTCAATCAGTAGAGAACTTGTTGTAGGTTAAGCACTGTCATGTAGTATCATGTAACTGTCACATATTTATATAAACAAGAAATTCTCTATGAAGTAGCATCGGGGACTGGAAACATTTAGGACTCTGGATTCCTGCTCTGCCACTTGCCTGATCTTTTGAACCTCAGTGTCTCTGTCTGTGTGATGAGAAGAGTAATACCTACTTGAAGAGTTACCATAGACTTTTGGGATACAGTTCTAAACTCTTTGGCATAGAATAGGCATTAAAAATACTATTACTGTATGATTAATTATTGGGTTTTAAGATATAAATTTATCTAAGAGCTCTATCTTGTCTGTCTTTTGAATAAGAAAACTGTTGCACAGAAATAGCTCTGGAATTTTCAGTCAGACTCGGACACGGTCCACTTATTTCCAGGGACAATTGTTATGCTGAGGCAAAAACGAATATCAATTCAATCGATCCTGCCTGCTCCCTCCCCACAAAGCATAACAACACTCCCACCAAATCAAGGACAAAGAAGAAAACTTTGCCATCTCTGTCATTTGTGAGTGGAGAGAAATGGGTTCCATAATTCCACACACAAAACACGAGGCCTGTCCTATTTGGGTATACACAACTCTGCCTATTGGTCCTCAGGTACTTAAATTAGGATATGTAAAAACCATGTCTTCTAAATACTATTCAGATAGTAGAATTAAGCAACTATTGAGAATTACACATCTTTCTGAGGAGCTCACAATCTAATTTATATCTAAATTAAACAGACACATATGACACATTTTGATAAAGAGCAGCTGTGAGATGATCTCGTGATTTACTCCTTAGAGGAAAAGATCTCTTCGTACGAGGAGCATTTTTAGCTCAATTATTACAATTGTGAATAATCGTGTTTTGACATTGTTCAGTAACTATACAATTAAAGTTAATATGCTACTTTAAGCTATGCAGCAAATGTAAGTTTTCTTCCTGGTGTGATGTATCTGTCTCCCCCTTTGCATTCTTCAATTCAGTCTGTTTCCATAACAACCATTGGGATATATTTTTAATGATTTTTACTTTCTTACAAAAATCAAAGCTTTTGAAGGCATAATGTCTTTTATTTAATTTCCCTCACTTTTTTATAGTTATTCTAATAAAAATTTATATTTTATTCACTATTGCCTTTGGCAGTACTTAATAAAAGCTCTATAATATCTATTAAAAACAATAACTCAATAACTAATAAATGATCGAATAAGAAAGAATTAAAAGGAGAAAGAAAATCCTGCAAACTCTATCTTCCCTGACATAATTTATTTTCAAAATGCATAAAGGCCATTGCAAAATAAACAACTGGCCCACTTGCTCAGACACTAAAAAAAATAATGGTGAGCCTGTTCAAAATAAGTCAATAGGTTTAATGAGAAATTTAATATACTCAAACTCCTCTTTCTATTTACCTTTCTTTGGTTTCTAAAGAGGTTATGTTTGTGGGGCAATACCAGTCCATTTGTTATAGGCAGATATATGATTTCCTTTAGCCTGCAAAGACTAAAAGTAGACAGTGAGAGTAATTGGAAAGAGAGTGAGGAAGATGATTCTGGTAAATATCAATTGGTAAATGCGATTTCTTAATAAGGACAAATTTATGTTTGATTGTCTTATGCATTGGGAAAACTATCTGCAGTTATTTTTTAATTAAAGTTTATTGGGGGTGACAACTGTTAATAAAGTTACATATATTTCAGGTATACAAATCTGTAATATATCATCTACATATCACATTGTGTGTTCACCACCCAGAGTCAGTTCTTTTTCCATCACATATGTTTGATCTGCAGTATTTTAAATTCTTACCAAAGTAGCATTATATTATTACAACAGAATGTACTTTTTATAATCATAATGTTAGTTTCCAAAATTTAACTCTGCATTTTGGTCATAGAAATCATCTCAGAACTGTTTGATTTTTAAAATCAGTTCATCCATATTTTAAGGCATAAGACATTTCTAGTAAGAAGAGGGAATTTAATATATGAGATATTGTACTTAATAGCACTTTATAAACAACAAAAAATTTTCACTTTTGCTCAGTAAATGCTCTATGCTCAAAGTATTTATCCCTTCCACAAATTGTATTAATTTTCTTTTATATTCCAAACACCAGAGATATAGAAGTAAATAGGACAAATCTTCCCTTTTTCTTATTATACCCTAGTGTAGAAAAACAGAAAACAAACCAACATGCATTCATATTTATAGAAATATTTTCAGATAAAGATGAGTCTATGAAAAAAAGAAAATCAGAATTGGCACAGAGAGTGCATGGGTGAAGAGACATAGTTCGTGCAATATTGGGAGCAATTCCAGTCAAGGCTGTTATGATAGACACGCCAAGTCCTGAGGGAAGAAGCTATCCGTGGAAAGATCTAGGGAAAGAAACTTGGAGACACATAATCTAGACCCATGAGAAACACATCTACGGTCTTCATACCATCTCCTTAATTTATATAATAAACATCATCTCCATATTACTAATTTATGAAGCAGAGTAATTTTTCCTTCAGTTTTGTTAACACCCATGCATCAAGATAGTTGACGAGGATCAAATGTTATGGTCGCTGATCAGAAGAATAGAATTCTTCACTTCAATTGGTGATTAAGTATTATATATTAGATTCAATGCACCATACTCTAATCAATTCAACCAATAGCATTGCTGAATATTATGAACAGAAGGCCAATAATTTAAAACATTTTGCTAATTTTTAATACAAAATACTTCAGCCTCCTAGGCTTGGATATGGCTATTTCAAAAAGCAAATCTTATCCACTCCACCTCACTTTTACAAGTTTTGGCACAAAATAAAGAAAGATATGCTATACTCATCTGTCTATAGCAAAAACTCCACCTCACCACTTAACTTTCTTTTAGGTTTTCATCAAATTTCACTCTCCTGTGATATTGTTCTTTTAAATGGTAAGATCAACTGTAATTAATTAAAGTTATATAAATTCTATACCTTTATTTATTTTCTGTATGATATCCAGGGGATGTCAGTGTTCATTAATTCATAAAGAATGGGATTCTAGATGAAAAAGTTTCAAATTCAGGATCTGATTTCTTCTATATTACACAAATGCCCAAGTGGGCTGGCTGAAAAGAATACAAAATAAATGACAGTTGAGCCTATGAGCAATGAGAACAAAAAAGCTGCGAATGCTATGATTCTTCAATTAAAACATGACTCCATCTACATGCTTCTAAAAGAAGTCAAAATAAAAGGACATCATTTTCATTTCTGATTTTTCGTAAGCTTAAATGATATGGAACTTCAACCTTCCACGCAACCCTTCTATTTTGAAAATAAAACATGACACAATTAAATATGAATCTTTTTAGCTGCTTGTTTTATTAATACATATGTATCAGGTTGTGTAAGGAGGTATTTTGTCTAGTAGCTGTAAATTTCATATTTAAAATGTGTATTATCAACAAGTTACGTCTTATTCTTATGGAGAGTTTATAGTAAATTGGATAAATCTTGGAATTTAAAATCAGACAGAAATCAGCCTCACTAATTCTCTCTTCTTACTTGCTACTTGGGAGAGTTACACTTTTTTGAGCTACAGTGTTTTCACTTCTAGTATGCCAATAGCAGTATCGCTTCTGATAATAGGTGTGGTATATAAATAACCTAGAAACTAGAAGATCTAGGTCCTTATGATTTGAAGTGAATTACCTAAAACTCTTAACAACATGTGTACTTCATTACTTGGATCATTAAATTTGTATTGTATGAATTTCAGTATGGCTGTGAGTTATAATAAAACAATGGAAACAAAAATTATAAAGCCTTAGGAATATTACAAATCATTTGAGTTTTATATGCCGGGATGCCAAAATAATGTATACACATGACTTGTATTCATCTTTTGTTGTCAGTATATATTGAGCATTATGATTTTAATACTTGTTTCCTTTCTTAAAATGTGTATAATTTTTTTTGGCACCCTCTGTATATGCATTACACACTTCTTGAAACCTTTTTCATCCAGTCTCTTGTCTTGTCTTTTCTAGAGCAGCCAGCACCTCAACACAGACCACATACATAGAAGGATGGAAAATGTGCCCTGAGCCAATGGGTACATATTTGGAAGTGGCAAATCTCCTCATTGAACACACATACTGGCACAATTATAGTCTATTTATAGTCTCAGAGACTCACATTGATTATAAGAAAGGAACTTTCTCTGGAGTTGTTGATAACTATCTAAAATGACATTTTTTGATCTCCCTATTTTGAGTTCCACAGATTTTTTTTCAATTCAATACCTCATAAAAAAATCTCTCACCTTCTTATTTCTGACTCTTATAATCTCCTTTGCTGTCATTTTAAATTTAATATTGAAACTATGATTTGATTCTGGAAATTGCTTAAGGGTATAGTCGGTATACGATGTTTTTTGTTTGTTTGTTTGATTTTACCATGTAAACTTGATTTATAATAGATTTAAAAGAGACATTTCTTCTTTGCTTATCATACAAAGGGCTCCCCTGCCCGTTAGGTTACAATTGTGAAGGTTGTTGATTAATAAATATAATCTCTCAAACCTCTCAATGTTCTTGTTCAAACTGAAAGATTTTAAGCTAAATAAATCTTTTCTGAATTTTAAAATCAGGTAGTCTGAATTACCTACCTTATAGATTAAAAAAGAAAAACAAAACTTCTTTTCTACTAGGTCAGCTATTGAGGATGCCATGGTGAAAATGGCTATGAAGTTGGTCATATTTATATCAGTCAATGCAGAGCAGATAATAGTCCAACAGACATACATAATCATGAGATTATAAAGGCCCTATTTGTCCTTATGCCACACTGTGATGTATTATTATCTCATTTACAATCTTTGTGTTTAGCCAAATGTATACAATTCAAATGATAACTGTTTTTCCCCCCATGGCAGAATGGCCCTCTGGATTTGGGCTCCTAGGATTGTTAGATTCTTAGCTTCACCAGTTATTACCTAAGGAACTTTAAGCAAGTTTTTACATTTCTCTATGCCTCAGTTGCCTGGTCCATAAAATAGGGATAATAGTCATTCCTACACTCCATTGGATTCTTGTATTAAAAACAATAATATGTGTAAAATGCATAGAAAAGCCCCTGGCATATATTAATCAGTCATCTTCCTCCTCATCAGCATCTTTAGATAGGGGTATGATATATACAGGAAAGGCTCAAATGCTCTGGATGATTGCAGAAGAGAAATAATAAAAGCATGGGTATACAAAATGGAAATTCAGGACAAAATGCTACCTACCTCTCGAAGAAGAAATGCATTTCTGGTAGAGGCTGGCTATATGCTCTCAATGTCATAATTTTGGTCATATAGGATGATTTTATCTCACATCATCCTGACAGATACACAGGTATGTCTCTGGTTTCCATCCAATGGTTCCAAGGCAGAAGCGATACACATCACTTCCAAACCTAACCAGGTACCTCCATGATCACCGGTTCCTACTCTTTCCCTTACGTGATAAACTCAGAGTGCTGTGTTCAAGATACTAGTCCTGTGAGATGAGAAGACCAGGGATTCCTGCATTCATTGTTGAAGGGTCAAATGTCCTGCATCAGACCTAGTCACGAGCAAAACCAAACCTGTCATATTAAGCCTTTGAAATTTCTGAGTTTAGTTGTTACAGCTCCTATTCTTAAGTTTTATGCTCATTACTAAGCTGCTGTTACTCAGCTCTAATTGCATTCTTCTATATTCTACTTTAAGATGCTGGGAGCCTTCAAACCAGATTTCTCTTTTGACATTTACTTCTTGGTCAGGTTCTGCCAATGTCACTGCCAAGATCAGGTCTGCCAATGTAGAATACCGGAGGAGAGAGAAAGGGCTCTCTTCTTCTCGCTTACCCTCTGTTTCTGTTAGTACCATCCCAGTAACACTTCTTTAAGTCAACAGTGGAAGTTGGGTACAGTTTCTATTTTTTTTTCACACTCCTTGAATTAATCTTTACTGCACCATCCCCTACCTGCCACTTGAATATATAAAGATTGAGAGATGCACACCCTTCAGAGATCTGAGTCCAATATCGTCAGGGTCCCTCCTCTGAATTTTAGAGCTTACTGCAACAGCTGTGAAGGATCTTTCCTCAGAGTGCAGTTCAGAGGCCTTTCCTTCAGCCTTTTAGGTTAAAATAACTCTAGTTTAGGGGCCGGCCGAGTGGCGCGATGGTTAAGAACTGGCTTGGGATGCCAGAGGGTCCCAGTTCGGATCCCACATATGAGGGCCAGTGACACTGCCCTCCACAGCTAAGATGCTGAACAACAGCTCAACCTGGAGCTGGGCTGCCGTGAGTCACCCGCAACAGCGGAGGCTGCAGCCCCTGTGGCAGTGGGTTGCCATGGGCTACCATGTGTAGCCATCAGCCAGCGTGAGCGGCCAGCAGCCGCAGTGAGCGGCCATCCAGAAGCCGGCGACTGATCTGCCTCGCCTGGGAAGAGTGCAATGATGGTGCCAACTTGGGGCAGTGAAGCAACGTCCTCCACAACTAGACTAAGAACAAAAAACGACAGCAACTTGTCTGTTCCCCTTCCTCCAATTCCCATCCCCCCAATTCCCCAATAAAAATCTTTTTAAAAAATTAAATAAGGGCCGGCCGAGTGGCTCAGTTGGTTAAGAGCTCGCTCAAGAGTTTGAGCTCTGAGCAACAGCGGTTCGAGTCCAGCCCGAGCTGAGCAGCCGCTGAGCTGCCAACAGGTAGCAGGATGGCTCAGCTAAAAAAAAAAAATAATAATAATAATTAAATAAATAACTCTAATTTCCTCCCTATGTCACTCCCCCATATGGATGGTTATTACTTTCAGCAGTTACTAAACTTGTGTACCTTCTTAACTTTTGACTTTTCCAGTCTCACAACAGCAGATTAAATAATTTTTCATATGATAACCTCCATTAAAATAACTGTTGTCTGCTTTCCCAGCTGTACCCCAACTTTTCTAACTAGGTCAAATACAGAAATTGGTAGCTGAAGCCTGTGTTACCATAAAAAAATCTAAAATATGTGGTAATTATTTAATGGTTGGGCCATGGGTAGCATGGAAATGGATTTCAAAGGTAAAAAAGCCATTTATCTGCGTGATGTTTTGGCAAAACTATTGGTAAAACTGCCGTTTGAATTCACTTGAGAAACAGACAGTGGGACTGCTGGGCTGGCAACACTCAAAATAGATAGAAAAACAAAACTTAATGTATGCTGGCTATCACTGGCTACATTCAGCAAGGTGTTACAGGAGAGATGTAAGCTCAGAAACCAATTAGCTAGTGTGAAAGCAGATCTGACACAGAATAAAGAGACTCCAGAAGTTTCAGAGCTTATTGGACAAAATGTCTGGCTTCTTCTAAACCCCAAATGGTGGGAGTGACACTGAGGCAAGCATTGAATAGCAAAGTTCCAACAAAAATTTACGTATGAATAGTGACTCAAGGCAAATATGAGGTTTAGAACTGAAGTAAAACTCAGTTGAACAAAGTAACTCTGGCAAAACATCAGGTTAAGGACATGGTCCTCCTGCATGTTTTTCAAGATAATATCATCTTGAGAGACAGACATAAGAGAAGAGAAAGTCAAAGGCATCCAAGAAACAACTTTCCTAGGCAAATGGACTATCAGGGGGCAAATAGATCAGAACCCTATGAATATTTCAAAGGACTGTAGTCGTAAAATACCATGATCCAAGAAATATGTGCCTTGAAATATTCAAGACTTAAAACAACTCTTGGTCCAATAATTTTTCTCAAACAGGAAAAAATATTGAAGGCTATACAACCCTTAAGAGGCATATCAAATATGGACAAGTAGAATAATAAAGAAGAAAGAACTTCCTGGGGCATATCCAGAGGCTAAAAAGAACCATAGACAAGGAAAATAGACAAAGCCTATTCAAGGATCCTCCCAGATGTCTAAGTTAGGAAAACCTTATCATGTCTGTCTGGTAGGATTTCACCTATGATTTCCATGTGTATCTGATTCTTTCTCTTTCCAAGTATGAGTATTTATTGTGTCTTCCCTCTTCCTACTCCCCACCAGTACATTGGGTATAAATCCACGTTGGAAGCTGGTTGCAAAATACAGATAATTTATTCATAGGTGATTCACCTTCATGATTATTTGATGAGGACAATGAATAAGCAGAAATCATGAACTTGAGCTGCATCCAGGGGCTGAAATAATTTTTACTTATCGCTCTTGGAATGTAATGATCCTTCTTCAGGAGTGGAAACATGACATGAATATTTGGCGACTAGAAAGGTGGACTGTGGCAGAGATGGGTTAGATGCTCGCTAATTCCATCTGTTTTTCCTGGCAACGCAGCTCCCTAACGTTTACCAGCCTCCTTTATGGTGGGACTATGAAACTATGTCCTGGCCAATGCGAGGATGTCCACACATTCAATGCCGTTCTGTCCCAGTCCATGCACAACGGCCCATGCAGTCTGTTCCTTTCCCTCTGTGATCTAAGAGAGGCCATGGGCTTAAGAAGGCAGCATCACAAGTTGAAAAATGTCTGTGTCTTTGCATGACAGTGAATCTTGAAAGACAGCTGCCTAGGACACGTGGGCTATGACATAAGAAATAAATATTTGATTTTTCTATGTTAAGAAACTGATATTTTAGAAGTTATGTTACAGTGGCTAGATTTTACCCTGTCACACAGCTTTAGATATTAAAAGGTTAATTACTGGATTTAATTAAGTTGGTAACTGGATTTCTTTTTCTTTCTACAAAAAGTATTTGAATGGGAAGAAAATGTCATCAAAAAAGCAAGATGATATGGTATAATAGAAAAGGCCTTGCCTTGAAAAACATAGCTTCTAGGAATCCTATTTTATTTACTAGCTAAGTGACACTTGTAAAGTCAGTTAATTTCTCTGGGCCAGTTTCTATACATCTGTAAAATAAAGCTAATATTATGTTACCCAATTATAAAAGAAAGCCAGACCAAATGTTGGCTCAAGATGTTTTATGGTTTTGATCTGTGGTTCTATGAACTAGGAATTAAGCATTAAAGCCACTCTTATAAAAGCACAGAAGTAATTTTTTTTATTTAAAAAATTTTAGCTACTCATGACACCTGACAAAGTCCAGCTTTATGAATAAATATTGTGTACCACGTGTATAAGTGGTGTTAACCCAGGCCAAGCAGTTTTATTGAAAATAATAATTTACAAAAGGTGATATTAGAGTGAGGTGAAGCCATGCCGATGGTATTTCAAAGATTCTATTCCCTAGAACTTTGCCTGTTTAGTCATGTTGCTTATATTTCTCCATACCCTCCCCCATCCCCAAAATCTAAGGTGATGAAACTTAAGCAGAATTCCCACTTCTATGTTTTGTCAACTGAAAGTCTATTCCTTCACATGGTTTCTCTTGATATCCACACAGTAATGTTTGTTCAAGATCATTATTTCTACGTGAAATAATAGAAATCATCAAATAACACAAAAGCAAAAACACAAGCCTAAAATATTTGCTCATATTTAATTATATGTTTATCAGCTAATAAAACCAAGGCTAATGAAAACACTTGTGTTCTTATAAAATGATAAACTAATAATTAAAATATATCTAATATGTCAAAATAAAACTCAGAGATTAAATGGAATTTTCCTTCTTTAAATCAAAATGAAGAATGTTGCAGCCAAAATTTACACAAAGAGCATATAAAACTCCTTTTGCTGATGAAATCTCTTTTCCTAATCACTGGGAAATAATGGCTAGCGAAAACCAAGCATTTGAACTTAATGCAGACAACAAAACATAAAAGAGCATATCATTATCTTGTCCTCAAATCATTTTTGCAATTATTTAATTTACAATTTGAAAATTATAATTTTTGAATACTTTTTTCAGACATTTTAAGACTATATATTAAAAACGTACATAGACAAAAAAACTGATGGTTGCTAGTTGGGAGGGGGGTGGGGATGAGGGAGAAGGGGAAGGGATTAGGCAGCATAAATTGGTAACTACAATATTGCCACAGGGATATGAAAGACAGTTTGGGGAATATAATTAATAATGTTGTAAATATTTTGTAGGGTGTCAGGTGGTCACGTCTTGTTAGGGAGACTACTTCACGGATGGCGTAGAAGCTTGATCACTGCACTGTATACCTGAAGCTGAGGTTGTATAATATTGTATGTCATCTATATGTGAATATATATATATATATATATATATATATA
>NW_017731492.1:3003058-3013534 GCF_001890085.2 Hipposideros armiger | reverse complement strand
GGAAGTGGGGCGGCGGATTGGGGGAGGGGGGTTGTCACTTTGAGGGGTAAAAAGTATAACTATTGCACTGTGTTGTACACCTGAAACTAATAAATAAATAAAATGTATATATACAAAAGATATGGTTCTGATTTTTCATTGTTTTTGGATAATTCTGTTCTTGTTTTGCTCCACTGATTCCATTACACAAGTACACTATGCAAGATATGAACTTTAAAGGGCAAAGAAATAGAAAACTAAATTGTTGTTTAATCTGAATTAAACTCTAATAGTATATGACATTCAGATATTTCCATTAATAGTCATTAACTAAACTGAATCTATATGAACATAATACAAGCTCAAATACTCTTGTAAACAAGAATAATGTTTACGTAGAAAGTCATCCCTCTCCTCATTTCCTTTGCATTGCATTTACATACAAGCGATTTTGAGGTAAAATAACTTTTCACTCACCAATGTGGAGGTTTGTGAGGCATCAGCCAAATCCCCTGAGATCTCGGGTGTTCGCGTGTTGTTTGGGATTCTGTGAGGGTTACGGGCTATCGCTTCACACCAGCCCAGCATTTTCTCCTTCCTCTTATCCCTTTTCAATTTCTGAAATTCTGAAAATAATTTACATTCCCTGAAACAGGTCACTCATTTTAGTTGTCTATTTTTGGAAAATGTACATAATAGGAATTAAATAAGCAATTTAATGTAATACCAATGGAGACATTTTATTTTACCCAGGGGTATGGGAAGAAAAAGACTATGCCAATTATTAATAATATCCCAGAGCCACAGGGAAATGAAAACAGTACACATCTATTCAAAGAGCCTAACAACTTATATACCCCAATTTGTGACACTTCTAAACGGTGGGAATTCCTTGCATCAGGTATTTTCAGGGATCAGTTTATAACATGAAGTTCTTAACTTGGGAGCTAAGAACAGACTCCGATGCTGATAAATCTACATATTCCAATGACATCTAAAATTTGTCGTAGATTTTCAGCTGACTGCCCCTACAGATGCAGAATAAATTGAACACAGGCCAGTGACAGGGATTACTCTTTCTACCAATTGCATGATTATCTCCCTTGTAAAGTTCTGCAAACTAAAGGAGAAATTTTCATGCAAGCCTGGTAAACTTCGTATATGAATCTATCACCAGTACAATCTATTCAAAAATAATATTTTAAAAAAATATCCTTACTATCTCATGAGTAAAAATTTCCCATAACTCTTTATAGCTTTCCAGGATTTCCCATTTGGGGGAACTTTTCTTTTTTTTGGCTTTGAAAAAGTTGTACCAACAATGACGTTTAACATAATGGAGAAAACATTCTTTCCCTTTTAAAGTTTTGCAGCCTACTTTTCCACTCCACCACCCTCAGTAATTAGAAATAGTTTATTGCAGGTCTTTAGTTAAATGCATTACACTGTCAATTAAATATCAAAAATAATGTGGAGTAATTATTTTTCACAGCATCCAAAGTAATTAGCAATCTGGTGGTTTATAACATTTCAGGGATTCAAAATAGCACATTTCATAGCACTGAGAAAAGTAACATAAAGAAAGGTTGCACTAACAGATTGATGAATTATTACCCTAAATGACAAAATACTCAAGTTAAATAGATCTGAACAACGTAAATAGGGGAGTTATATATATATATATATATATATATATATATATATATATATATATATATATATATATATATATATGTAAGTCTAAGATACTCAATGGAATGTATTTCTTAATAAGGCTGAAAATCTAATATGAGTGAATCATTCATTCGAGATACAGGGAAATGGTTAGGGAACTCAAAAACAATTGTTTGAATGAGCAACTAATTATTAACGCTTGCCCTTTCCAACACATCGCTTAAGATTTTATTGAAAATTCTTATCTATTTTATACAAAACCTGCCTATCCAACTAATTTGTACTCCCCATAAAGTAAATATTTCTGCATTTCCCGACACAGTATCTTGGTTATTCATCAGCTTTAAATTACATTTCTTGAAGCATGCAAAGAGTAAATGAAAATTAGTATCTTTATTCAAAGGCTAGGAGTGCAATGATACATAATGACCAAAACCATTTAATCAAGTATAAACAAATGTTCTACTTGTAAGTCATCTGCCATTTATTTTTTTTAATTTTAATTCCATAATTAAATATCACCTTAGTACTTATAATAAAATGTTTGAATTCATGCATAATAAAGTAGTCCACAACATTATGATTTCATTTGTACCCATTCTGTGATATGTTCTTAAAGGTAGCCAACTTCTCATTTCTTATTCGGTTTCTGAGATTACAGAAAACAGTTTAATTTCATTTGCAGCATGCTTTTGTGGTGGTGGTGGAGGTGGTCAGTTATGTTCCTCTTTATTCAGTCAACATTAACCCATAATTATTTATTGAGCTCCTACCTATTATAGGTACTGAAGTAGGTATGGAAGAGTCATAAGATGAAGATTACTTTCACCTTTGATTTGACTTGAACTCGTTGCAATGTTCGAGAGAATTTTAAACTCCAAAAGCAACTAGGATCTTTCTGACTCACTAATGTTTGAATTTGTAAATTTATTTGCTCAACTCCAAGGTGACTGCCTGCTTCTTTTCATCTTAGATGTCTTCCCTGAAGTTGGTTTGTGCAAAACATCTCTTTGAACTGTTTTGTTGAAGTTGCTATGAACAAGTCATTATGAGAAGAGCTGTTAAACTTTTGGCTATACCTGCTAAGGTAGTATAATAAAATGTCAACCGTATTCTACCTCTGTTTTGGATGTAAGTTATCATCTTAATTCTAGAGTGATTAGGCATGCTAAATAATTCAACAAAATCAAATATCTACTATTTTACCTACATAATGTACTCATAATAATCACTGAATATTCACCATGGACACTGCACTCTCTCTTGCGGGAAAATAGAAAAGAATCATGATACAAGGCTATGGCCTTGAAGACTGGAAAGCTTATAACTGAACTTGGACATATTCATAGCAATATTTACAAAGAAAGTTAAATGTGTGAGATAATAAGAGGAATCTACATAGCTTCAGTTCAGCTTTCATTATATGAATGAAGAATATATGAGAATATAAAAAGGCCTATGATGTTTACATTACTACATCAGGACATTCACATCATATTGTAAGAGAGAAATTTTGTCTAATGACTTGCTTGTATCATATGCACTCACAGACATTACCAGCTAGTTACATTAAAATAAAAAAATTATACCCGGAAGAAACCAATGTTTAAATGGACTCGAAAGAAGCAGCCTGGTATAGGCATATGGAGAGGAAGGGAGTTAGGGAAAAAGGGAGGTCCACTGCCTTATCCAGTAATTCCTGTGGTTAAGAGACTGTGATGGCTGCTCAAGACAATATCTTCTTTATGTTATCACAAAACACTAAGAGCTTAGGTCACATTGCAAAGAAATTTTTTTTTGCATCATTAATGATAAAATTGAGATCCTAGAAATAGTTTAGGTGATTTGAAATGACTGAAGGGTTAATAATTGTTGATTGTTGAGCCTCTGCAGACCAGCACTCTTCCTACACAGGTCTAAAGTGCTCATCATATCCTTAGGTGTAAGAATGGACCGTCCATCAGAAGGGTAGGCAAATTATGAGAATTTATAATTAACCCTAAAGTACTTTAAACTGTAAGTATCATTAGTATTATATCAGAAGAGGAAAGTGGTCATTAAGCATTCATGTTAATTGCTATCTAACCATTGAACCAAGCTAATATGAGATGCAGCAATGAGCAACTTATTTAATGATCACAGGAAATTGAGATTTAACTAAGCTTAATTTTTAATATGCTACTTCAAGCAGTTATTTAATTTAATAAATAGGAGCACAGTGCATTCTCTGTGAACTAAATTGATAACAAATTAAAATTAGGAAGAAA
Organism: Hipposideros armiger; assembly: GCF_001890085.2. Lineage (NCBI taxonomy): Eukaryota > Metazoa > Chordata > Mammalia > Chiroptera > Hipposideridae > Hipposideros > Hipposideros armiger. Next base: position 3,009,614 of record NW_017731492.1, on the reverse strand, counting down.
AAAATTGCAAAGCAATTGGGTATGTCTCATGGAGGATAATTTACTTTTAATTCAGAACACTGAATGCTTCCTTTGTTCCAGACACTGTGCATGGCACGACTGGTACAGGGGTTAAAGAGATCCAGAGCTGAGGCATAATAGGGAAACTGACAAGTAGACCAACTTGGATAGCAGCACGACCAGTACTATGAAAACTTGACAAAAGATGATTGACTTAGTATCAGCTGAAGGAGAGGTTGATATTGGGTGACTCTCCAAAGGAAATAGATTCACAAATAATTTGCATGCAAATTATAATTATTACTATCCCAAAGGCTCCTGCCACTACCAGCTGTATTGCACAACTCCAGGGGGCATCATTCACATTGAAATCCATGTAAATAGTGCTGTGCTCCAAGGGATATTCTTCATATAAAACCACTGGTGTCGGGCTGGCCAAGTGGCATGTTGGTTAAGAGCTGACTTGGGATGCCAGAGGGCCCCGGTTCGGATCCCACATATGAGGGCCAGTGACACTGCCCTCCACAGCTAAGATGCTAAACACAGCTCAACCTGGAGTGGGCTGCCGTGAGTCACCGGTGACGGTGTAGGCTGCAGTCCCTGTGGCAGTGGGTTGCCATGGGCTACCATGTGTGGCCAACAGCCAGCGTGAGCGGCCAGCAGCCGCTGTGAGCAGCCGTCCAGAAGCCAGACTGATCTGCCTCACCCGGGAAGAGTGCAGTGATGGTGCCAACTTGGGCCAGTGAAGCAACGTCCTCCACAAATAGACTGAAGAACAAAAGGACAGCAACGTGTCTGTTCCCCTTCCCCCAATTCACCAGTGCAGTTCCCATCCCCCAGTTCCCCAATAAAAATCTTTAAAGAAAAACCCTGATGAACGAAGCGCCTGGAGTTGTACAACCCGGCAGAAAGCAAGCCTAGCTGATCTCTCCAAGTGAAGTTTATTATTCCTGCCTTAATGTACCTGACCCTAATGTAATTTAATCTTAAAATAGGAACGTTTTCCCCCATAGGAAACAAAAAAATGCAATCTTCTGCCTCTACGTTGCCTCTCTACCTCCTCAACTGCTTCCTTCCTAAAATTTGCCCACTCCATATCATATCCAGTAAAGTACAGTTAAGGGCTGGGCTAAACACTTCCCCACTTCACCACATACATATACCTGAGAAAGCCCCCCACACACACACACCTCCACTCACACAGACAACCATCCTCAAACCTGAGTCTTATGAAGAGTCCTTGTCCAAAAAAGTAAAGGATTTTTTCACTTGAAAACTTGATGGATTTGGCTATATGTTTCTTTAGCATAGTGTCACTAAGAAATATGTCTCAACTATTGAACATTTTCGTCCCCCAGAATAATAGTGAGGCTCAATCTCCATTTTCAAATAAACAACTTGCAAAGAAGAGAAGGAAGGGGCAGTTTGGAATATGCTTTCTTTCCTCATGTCGCTGCATGTCTCTGAGAATTAATGTTTGTTCCTTGGAGAGGGGGGTGTGTGTGTGTGTGTGTGTGTGTGTGTGTGTGTGTGTGTGTGTGTGTTTTCTAAGAGTACTCCCTAGATATTCAGAAAACTAGAACACGCATGCCCAAAGCTCACACCAACTGCTACTCTGGAGCCCTGTGTGGGTGTTTTGAAGTACTCACACAACCAGGAACTGTGTCTGCCGACCTGGAGTGCTACAGACTATCAAGGACTACTTGCTGAGGATGAATTTTGAAAGCCTTTAGACCAGATCAGTATTGGGTTGGTGCACAAGTAATTGCGGTTTGTGAGGTTATTTTTAATGGCAAAACCCGCAATTACATTTGCAGCAACCTAATATATTTGTTCAATTTACTGCTATGCAATGGGGATGTGTCCTGGGAGCTTTCGGTTTCTATAAGTAGGATGTGAGATTTCTCAAATGGAAAAAGAGGTTCATAGCTATATTCTAGGATGTAGAACATTCACTGACATAGAAAAGTCCCATAAATAATTGTTTTTTGCTTTTTTTGTTTTTAGCTGAGCCATCCTGCCACCTGTTGGCAGCTCAGTGGCTGCTCAGCTCAGGCCAGGAATCGAACCGCTGTTGCTCAGAGCTCACCCTCTTGAGCGAGCTCTTAACCAACTGAGCCCTCAGCCCGCCCCCTCATAAATAATTGTTGATAATGAAATAAATGATCAAAGAGGAGTTCTTCTTAGAGTAAAGTTAGGAAATGGGAATAAATAATCATAAGGAGATTCAGAGTGAAGGTTTAAATCCTTCAGTGCTTTTTCTTGGACTATATCAGATATATTTAGTATACAGTTTTCTTTTAAAAAAATTCTCCCTCAACCTTGCAATTCCTTTTAGAAGCACCAATCTTTTCGTGAAGCCTAAGTTACTTCCTTGTGAGTTACTAAGTTACAGCCTTGTGAGGAGGTCCGGTGGTGAACAAAGAAATGGTGCAATACTGGCAGGGGGGCTCTGTTGAGGCAGTGTAGAGAGAGGTTATTTTGGAAAAAAACAATTTTGGTGCCAACAGGAGCCATAACACTAAGCAATGTTAGAAACAAAAGAAAAAGCAGCTTCCGGTAGGCAACTGTGGTAAAATGATAATAACAGTGACTCCTCCAGTCTTAAAATGCTAAAGGAAGTGACTCAGCAGATGAAGAGAAAATCGCACATAAACACCCACACCAGAGGTGGGGGAGTTGTTCTGTAGTGACGACTATCAAGCTTTTCAATGAAATTGATCACGCTAGCTCAACGCTCAGCCCATACGTGGGAGCAATATTTTAGGCATAAAAAATGATATGTGAGGGACTTCCAGTTTAGTCTCTGACATGTAAAGAATTTAGAAATCATGACTCCCATCCTTAACAAAAGGCAAAGCTTCACAAACTGAAAATCAATGATTTTTCTTAGAATCATCAGAGAATGAGGTCATAGAACAAACTGCCATCCCCAAATGTGGAGAGACAGGTGAATACAGAGAAACGTGGCCAATTTCAGACTACACGGAGAGAAGCTGCAGTCATTTTGATATATTGTTGGAGGCACAATGTGAACTGGCTTAGGAATGAAAACTTCCTGGAGGCTGCATTCTTGCTGAGGGCCCCACACTTTCCTGGGGTTTTATCACCTAGATTTCATGATGAATAGCTGAGAGAGATACCACTGTGGCACTTGTAGGGAGAAGGGAAGAGTAAGCCATCTTGAAAAATAAGGAAGACTTACTCTCCGGGGAAAATATCCTAGCGGTTTTATTAACCTACCTGGATGAAGGGCATTTTTCCTACTCCAGGATTTTCAAGGCTTCCTGCCTTGCTGAAGGTGGGGAGGGGAAGCTAAGAAATACTTGTGAAGGCCACAGCCCAGGAACACAGGCCCATTGAAAGAGTTAGATTTAGTCATAAAATTATAAATGCTTCCCCTCTACTATGCTTTACCACCATGCCAACAGGGCTTCAGGAAAACATAAGATTATAGCTTAAAGAATTTCAGATACAAATGCTCTTCGAGGAAAAGTACGTAGGGAGGCTCAAAATCAACAGGACAAACACAAGGATACCATGAGAATTTGAAGCATCTGGTAGCTATAGCTAGCAAACATTAGAGATACAGCCCAATTTCTAGCCAGAATAACCCAGAAAAGAATACATCGTATGTGGCTTTCAACAAAACAATTAGAAAGCATACTAAAAAGCAAAGAAAAAATAAAAGTCTGAAGAGGCATAAAAAAGCATCCGAGTCAGATTCAGATATGACACTGATATTGAAATTATCAGATAGGCAATTTAAAATATATACAATTAATATATTAAGGGCTATAATGGAAAAAGTAGATAACACTCAAGAACTGATAGTAAAGTAAGGAGAGAGATGGGAACCCAAAGAAAAAAATCAAAATGAAATGCTGGACATCAAAACACTGGAACAGAAATAAAGAATGATATTGATGGGTTCATCAGCTGACTGGGCATACCCTTTAAAAGTATCAATGAGCTTAAAGACAGAACAATAGAAACCTCCTAACTGAAACGAAAAGAGAAAAAAAAACAACCAAAAAAAGCAAAAAAGCAGAATATCCAAGAACTGTGGGATTCTATCAAAAGATGTAACATATGCATAATTGCAAGAAAAAAGAGATAACAAATGGAAGAATTATTGGCAGGATACAAGATTAATCACTTTCCTATATCCTGTTAATGAACACCTAGAATCTGAAATTAGAAAAAGCAATACCATTTTCAATAACCCCCAAAAAGAAATATTTCGGTGTAATTCTAACAAAAGTGACATAGTATCTATATGAAAACTATAATATTTTTATTTTAAAAATCAGAGAAAATCTAAATAAATGCAGACATATTGTGTGTCCATGAATGGGAAGACTCAATGTTGTTAAGACATTAATTGTTCCTAAATTGAGTTATAGATTCAACACAACCCCAATCAAAATCTCAACAAGCCATTTTATAGACAAACTTATTCTAAAGTTTATACAGAAAAGCAAAATACCTAGAATAGCCAAAATAGTGAAGAAGTATAAAGCTGAAGGACTCACACTACCTAGTTTCAGAACTATTTATAAAGTGATAATAATTAAATCAGTGTGGTATTGGCAAAAGAATAAACATATGAAGCAATGGAATAGAATACAGAGTTCAAAAATAGGCTCACAATTATAATTAACTCATCATTAAAAAAGAGCAAAGGCAATTCAATGGCAAAAAGTTAGTCTTTTCAATGAATGTTTCTGGAAGAACTGGACATCCTCAGGTAAAATATCAACTCTATACACAAAATGCTACACTTTTAACAAAAATTATTCAAAATGGATCATAGACCTAATTTAAATGCAAAACTATAAAAACCTCTGGAAGAAAACAAAGGAGAAAACGTGGGTGACTTTACGCTCAACAATGAAGTGTTAAATAATACAATAAAATGACAATCCATGAAAGAAAAAGAAAAATGGCAATTAGCATTTATTGAATTCTTAAATTTCTACTCTGTCAAAGACTTTTAACAGAAGGAAAAGTCAAGGAGATAATATTTGAAAAATGCCTATCAGATAAAGGATTTGTCTCTAAAATACTCAAAGAACTCTTAAGCTCAAAATTAAGAAAAAAAAAAACAAAAAACAACCCAATAAAAGATGGGCAAATGATCTGCACAGACATCTCGCTGAGAGGATATACAGATGGCAAATAAGCATATGAAAGATACTCACCATCATATGTCATTAGGGAATTGCAAATTGAAACAATGAGATAACACTACAGCTCTATTAGAATGGCTCAAACCCAATAACTTAATAACACCAGGTGCTGGCAAGGATGTGACTCAGCAGGGACTCTCATATATTGCTAGTGGGAATGCAAAACAATACAGCCACTTTGTTAAAGAAGTTGGTAGTTCCTAATAAAGGTAAGATTAGTCTTACCATTCAATCCAGTCATTATACTTGTAGCTATTTACCCAACTGATCTGAGAACTCGGTTTCCTGTACAAAAACCTGTACACAAACATTTATTGTAGCTTTATTTGTAATTGCTAAAAACTGAAAGTAACCGATATATCCTTCAGTAGATGAATGGATAAACAAATTGTGGTACATCCATATAATGACATACTATTCAGAAATAAAAAAGAAATGAGTTATTAAGCCATAAAAAAGCATGGATGAATCTTAAATGCATATTGCCATGTTAAAGAAGCTGGCCTGAAAAGGGCTCGTTTATGTACGATTCCAATTATATGACATTCTAGAAAAGGCAAAACTACAGCAACAGTAAAATGATTAGTGATAGGGCAGTGAACTAGTCTATATGGCACTGTAATGATGGAGACACTAGAATACACATTTGCAAAAACCCATAGAGCTTCTCAGCACAAAGTGTAAACTTTGAAATGTGTGCAAATGAAAACATGTCATTTAAGAGATCAGGGAATCCCAAGATGGAATGTGAAAGATACAATCTACATACATTGCAAAATATGAAACAACCTTACTGAAGAGTGTGAGGGGGAAACGGGATGACCTAAATAACACTAGAAATGAATGGAGTCTGTCAGATGAAAGCAAACAAATATTGTACACAGGCACTGTGCTCTAGTTCTTAAAATTGTTCCCTGTGGAGGTACGGTTATACACATACAATGGAATTGAACAAGTAAGTAAGTGATTGGCAGATAGTGAGGGCCAGGTTTCTCAGTGTTGGAGTGGGAGGTTACAGGTAAGCAAGGGGAACAGGTGCATGCCATGTGGAATTAGAGATGGAGATATCAGTATGAACTCATGTTTAGCTTAGTATAGATACATGTGATTACATATAGACATATTTATAACTGTATATACATATGTGTGTATATATATATCATTCATATATACAAATATAAATGTGTGTGTATATATATATGTATATATGTATATATATATGTATATATGTATATATATGTATATATATGTATATGTATATATATGTATATATATGTATATGTATATATATGTGTATATATATGTGTATATATATACAAATATAAATGTGTGTGTATATATATGTATATATGTATATATGTATA
>NW_017731492.1:2945339-3003038 GCF_001890085.2 Hipposideros armiger | reverse complement strand
ATTATACGTGGAGATATCAGCGTGAACTCCTGTTTGTGTATATATATATATATATATATATATATATATATATATATATATATATATATATATATATATATATATATATATATCCTTGCTCTGCTAATTCAGACAGATTAGAAACAATGATACTCCCATTAGCAATAAATATACCTAGTGCCCAGATTTTGGTTTCTAATACTATTTTCCAATAAAAGGAAGCAGAGCTGCTTGGAGAAATGGCTGATTCCAGTACTGGGAGAGGAAATACACAAGATGAGCTGGATCAACTTGTAGCATCAGAAAGTAAGGAAATGTTGAGAAACGAAACAAAACAAATAAACCAAGTACAATTATGGGTATGTGCCAAAAAGACACGGGAGCCAAATGAACTAAAGCCAAAGCTGGAATAATTTGAACAACAAAATAAAGTAGTATCATATTATAACCCTAAGCATAAGGTAAATATCCATGTGCTTATACTGATATAAATAAGTGATAGAATGAAGAAATCAATGGAGAACAGACAACTTTCTCACACAGAATTCTAAATAATTTATGTAGATACTCCACCCTCCAAGGCTGAGGAGCACAACTCCCCACTTCATTAAGACTGTATATAGTAACTTCCTTCCAAAGAGTACAATATAGAAGGATGGATTAACAAGAATAACTTTACAGTGGAGAAGCCTGAGAAGCTCCCCCTTATTTGGGATATTAAGGTCAACACCAACAGTGATAAGTGATGTTGATAGTATGTACTCTTTTTAGATGTGATGAAAATGGCATTCTCCTTCTGGGGTCTCCTTCCCAAAAACCCACAACTCCAGTCTAACAAGGAGAAAAAATATCAGAAAAACCTCAATAGAGGAAGATTCTACGTAAGCCCAGAACAATAACCCTCAAAACTGTCAAGGTCATAAAACAAGGCAAGTCTGGGAAACTTGGCCAAGAGGAGCCTAAGGAGACATTAAATGTGATGTATCCTGAATGTGACGCTGGAATAATGACAATAGGTAAAAATGAAGGAAATCTGAATAAAGCACAGACTTTAGTTAATTTTAATGTACTGCTTCATTAATTATAACAAATGCACCATACTAATGTTAGATCTTAATAATATGGGAAATGGTACAGAGTACATGGGAATTCTTTGTATTAGGTTCACAATTTTTCTATAAATCTAAAACTATTATGAAATAGAAAGCTTATTTAAAAACTAAAATGTGGATTCTATTTTTCGGGTCTGCGAAAACTACATTTCAATCCACAGTTCTAATCAATAGACAGTTGAAAAGTGCACATATCCAAAGGCTAATGATGTAATTACTCAAACAAATTGTTCTAAATTCTATGGCTCAGGCACTTATTACAGAGAAAGACTGCAGATGAAGTTAGATATTTTGACTGAAGTTATTTTTACTTTCTCATGAGAAATAAATAACTACAAGAGACTGGCAAAAGCATATGTATTGTTTGTTTGGAATTCAAAAGTGACAAAATTGATTTTCCTCAAAGTTCCAAACGAAATAGTCATCACTGGGCTAATAGGCTACTTGTACTCCCATCTCTCTTAGAAATGAGATGATATAGTGAAACAGTGAATGAAATTCATAGAAATTAATGCAACGCCTTTGAAGATTACATTTTTCTATGTGCACCAGACATGTCCACTTTCTTTAGAATTCTGTTTATCAAGGGCATGAAAGTATGTGTAAGAAGGGAAAAAAAATTAATTAGCGTTTCTTGAGTAGCTTTATGGACACACAGGTGTTTGAATATAATATGGGTTTCTAACTCTTTCAAGTGTGAAAACATCTTTTTATCATTAAAAGTTTATTTTTAAATTAAAATTTATTGGGGTGACAATGGTTAGTAAAGTCACATAGGCTTCAAGTGTACAATTCTATTATACATCAGCTATTATATCACATTGTGTGTTCACCACCCAGAGTCAGGTCTTCTATCACCATATATTTGACCCTCTTTACCCTCAGCTACTAGCAAGTAAATGACTTAATAGTAAGTATATTAAAGTATAGATTCGTTGAGGAAATGCATTGCCATGTGGATTTAAGTTGTGATTATAATAACTTTGTAACCCATCCCAGGGATTTATGTCTCACATCTTGAAAGTCATTAGAATGTCTACATGTTTTGCCTAAAATGTTGAAATAAACAGTTTTTAACCATCCACATTGAGCCTGAAAATATGGCTTCCAGGAAGGTTATATTCCTTTCTAACTCCCTTGCTCTTTGAGCAGATTTCAAGATGACTGTGTTACTCATTACTCTTCAGGGGAAGTTTCTGAAAGGTATATGTCTTTATAACAGAGAAATATGACTAAATATTTCACACCAAATATTTTAAACACCTTTCAGGGACCCATTTCAACCATAGCAGCTGGGTTATTTGATTATTCAACATATATTTGAAATTCTGAATAGCTAACATATTATTGCAAATATATAAGAATGTAAATACAGATTTGCCTAAATTTCTAGGTTTATTTTGGGGACTTTTATCATTTATAAGAATGTAGTTTTTTTATAAGTTTCTCAAAACGCTTAAGATTAAAAAAACTCATATATAACTTTCCCTGTGTCTTGTCCATGCTAAGGGACTGTGAACCTCTGTTCCTTTCCTTTCCTGCATTGCTAGCTGAAATTTCTACTAAATTTTTTATAATCCAAAAGAGATTTTTATCTTTTTGAGACTGTAACTCTTAGAAAGGGGCTATATTTTCCTTTTTATGTTGACCTCCAGTGAACTAGAAGTCAATTAACAATATAACTTAATACTTCCTAATGTTCTATCGTATATATATAAGATTTTACATTTTTATTGTAATCCTAAATGTTTTGTTGATGTTTGAATATCATCAAACATTGGTGTTCATGTTTTGCCCACTTTTAACCCAATCTTCTAAATATATCTTCGTAGTTCACTCAAACTTTTTTTGCAAATTATAAATGTTACATTCAACTTAACATATTTCTTAACTGCAAGTACACACAAGAATCAGTAAACTCTTAGTCCTCACTCATGACTAATCCCCCTCTAGTCTCCAACTGTGATACTTATATAAAATGAAGAAATAAAAGGAGACAGGATTCTAACATTTAGCTGTTTAAACTTGCCATATAATTTCAAGTTTTTAAATAACTACTAATAATCATGATAAGTGTAAGTTTTTTTAAACAAAAATATTGTAATACTAACCATATGGAAGCCTATTTGTAAATTTCCTTCCACAAATGAGGTTAAATGAACACACAGTAACATCCATTATACAGCAGATTTGACTTTTTTTTTTTTTAAGATTTTTATTGGGGAATTGGGGGGATGGGAACAGTGCTGGGGAATTGGGGGAAAGGGAACAGACATGTTGCTGTCCTTTTGTTCTTCAGTCTAGTTGTGGAGGATGTTGCTTCACTGGCCCAACTTGGCACCATCATTGCTCTCTTCCCAGGCGAGGCAGATCAGTCTCCAGCTTCTGGACAGCTGCTCACTGCAGATACTGGCTGCTCACGCTGGCTGCTGGCTACACACGGTAGCCCATGGCAACTCTCTGCAGGGGCTGCAGCTCATGGCAGCCCAGCTCCAGGTTGAGCTGTTGTTCAGCATCTTAGCTGTAGAGGGCAGTGTCACTGGCCCTCATATGTGGGATCCGAACCGGGCCCTCTGGCATCCCAACCCAGTTCTTAACCATCGTGCCACTCGGCCGGCCCCAGACTTGGCTTATTTTAATACTAAAATGATTGTGTATGACCTAATCAGACTTACACTGCAGTGGCAACAATATGATGCACATGCTACTGTACACTCAATCTCCTTTTATCATGGACACTTGACTAATAACTCAAACACTGACTACCAAGATTTTTTTATACTAAACTTATTTGCCACAAATTACTATTTGCCATTCCCAGAAATTACTTTATCCAAACTCCAAAAAGAGTAACATAAATATTCAGTAATATCCAAGTTTTAAGATCACAGTTTAATTGATGATAAACCAGTATCCAAAATTCAAAGTGATAAAAGGTATACTAACTTTCAAGAAATTGCTTAACAATTTTTTTTTTTCTGAGAAGCCAATCCTTCTGGTACGTCTGCGTGAAATGTCCTCTTCTGTATTCATCTCCCTGTGTTGTATTTTCCCTGCCCTATACTTTTCCCATGTTGTTCATACTAGACTGCTTCATCAATAACTGCAATATTCTGCCTGGTTACTTACCTGCTTCCTTGTCCATGTGAACTTAGTAGTTTACTTTCTCTGCCATCAGGATGCCTTTTGCATTGATTGCATTATTATTTGTTTCCTGTCTGCCTCCCCACTGATATTGGGAGTTCTCTAAGAAAGGGATGACTGGGTTTTCAAATGAGTCTCTCATACTTCCAGGACCAAAAACAATCACAGCCCTCAGCAGATACTCCATAATCTTCAGTGCATATTTAAATAGGAAGCAGAAATGTAGAGCGAAAAACACAAAACAAAACAAAAATTTCCATATATTAATGAAAAGCAAAAACTTATGACCGAATGCTGAACGCTCTTTTAACACTGCCTACATACAAAATGTATAAGAACGCTATTAAAATGTAAGTTAAAATTAAAATCATAAAGAGGATCATTTTGTGAGGAAATGACAAAAACTGCACACTAACTTAATGACAAATGATGTTAGTACCAAACCAGTGAATATAAAATATATTGTGGAAAAGTATTCAACAGTTGATGCTAAAAGAGAAAAACAGAACTTAATTTGAATGCATCAAAATTTATCAGTATTTGAAGAGTTCTAATGATGCTAATTTCATGACAAACGAAGAATTAATATACATATACATACATAAACAAATGTTTAATTTGGAACTGATTCCATAAGAGCTAAATCTGGATATGTGAATAGTAACTTTTAAAACAGCATCTGTGAAGATCCATCTGAAGATAAGTTTGATATTTAAAATGTATTCTGTTTCATTGTGAGGGAAAAAGTTAATTCATGATAAGGAATAGAAACTTTGTTTCTTGACACAATAAAATAAAAAAAGTGACTTTGGTGGACTTTATACCCCTCCAAAGATGGCCTGTGTGATCACAAGAAAGTAGTATCCAACCTCAGAGGATGTTTCTCCAGAAAATATGAATAGAGTCATATGAAACAGACAGAGAGGTCTAACCCAACACTATGCCCTGCTGTCATTCCTGACTACCAATTTTTAGTAGCCTTTAATAAATCCTTTATAATATGCTAAGATGCTTCTTAAAAATTAATTCATAATGCACAAGAACTGTCCAAAGCTCGTGTAGAAGGATCAAGGTTGCTGTAACCAAAGGAAAAAGATTTCTAGAGAAGCAGGAAGGCATGGTGTAGTTCGGGGATTCCGTAAGTGAGTCAAGTAATACTAAAGAATGATGCTTTATTACCTTAACCATAATCTAGACCTGTGATAACTTGAATGCAAGCTTAACCAGGGCTTCTGAGCAGCCAGCTGTAAATCGCAGGCTATTCTTCAGGGACTTTGTTATAGAGGTGCTTGGTGACCTTTGCCAATGGTAAATCCCAAATGCAATCCAATTGATTTGCTCAGATGATGAGTCAACAGGCTCAACTTTGCACATGCACTAAATTGCAGAAATGAAGCCCTGACTTGAGAGACTACAATTCCAAAACAGGTGTAAACTCTGCCTCAGGGCCATTAATCTCTTGCTTTCTTTTACCCTAGGATTCACCATCAAATAAAAACACAAATTGCATATTAATATGCTACTACAGGTAAAAATTCTCTCTATATAGTTCCTGTCTGACAATCCAAGGGGGATAGAAAAATCCTGAGACAAGAGAACATTTTTGAGTAGTTTATCTAGTAAAGAGCATTATAAAAGTCTATTTTAAAGATAAAAAAATATTAAGGCTATTAAGTAATATCAAATTGATGTTCATATTGCAGAAAATTATGTAGTTGTACTTATGAATCACTTCATGATTGAGGTAAGTTTATTATATACTGCTTTGTCCAGATTTCATACTGTTAAAAATCAAGGCAATCTTGTTATTAATATAGCATGTTGTCCATGCCCCAGTGTATACCAAAATCTTAATCTAATATCTTAGTCAACATGGGAGCAGGCTGTGTGAAAATAACATGGGAAACTGGCATCTTGCAAAATACTGAACTCTCCCAAGACTGTATTTGAATATGAGAGAAATGTAAAACCCAATAAATTTACATACTTAAATATTGGTCTTGTTCTAGGCATTTGGAACTCAATTTAGTGACTGAGTCAAAGGTCTAATACATAGCATTTCACACGCTTAACAGCCAATTTTCTGGCTAACCAGGATTTCCACGTGGTTCAAGTATAGAATAATATAAGGGAAAAAATAAAGGCTCATAATGGATTTTTCTATTTTCTCTGCAGAATTTTTCTAAATTTAGAAAATTTCTAAACACTTCAAGTGTCTAATTGCTCCAAATGACTATTGTCAGTTTAAATCCACATATTCAATAGGCTGTTTGGGGGATATTGTTCAGGATACAGAGGGATAATTACTTGATTCTGACCAGAGGTACTAAGAAGGGGGAATTTAGCATGGCTTTGAAGGCTGAGTAATCAATATTTGGAAAAGAAAGTAATGTAGATTTCAGGCAGGGAGAATAATAGAGAATTAGAAAACACACAACCATAAACACACGTGTAGAGATAGATAAAATAAAATTTAGAATCAGAACTTTAAAAAAAAAAACCCTGTTAGATTATTAGACACAATCTCCTAATTTTAAAGATTAAGAAATTCTCAGAGAAACTGTGTCTTGCCAGAGTCCAGATAACAAAATTTGACACTTGAATACCAAATTTTAAAATGTAAGGTGGTAGATGAGGTTAAAGGGGATCAAATATACAGTGATGGAAGGAGAACTGGCTCTGGGTGGTGAACACACAATATGATATATAGATGATGTATTACAGAATTGTACACCTGAAATCTATGTAACTTTGCTAACAATTGTCTCCCCAATAAATGTTAATTTAAAAAAAAATGTAACTCTAACCTACTTTCCAAAATCCAGACTCAACAGCCAACTGCAAGCATATGCACCTTGATGCTCTGAAGGAATGGCAGGATTACTATGTCTAAAACGGAATTTATCTTCTCTTCAAAAAGTGTTCTGTCACCTAAGACTTCCATTTTTGTTAAGTCTTCCCACCCCTTCAAGTTCCTAAACTAGAATGTGGATGTCACCCATGGTTATTGTGCTCCCCATACTTCTAGTCTGCTACCAGATATAAAGATGGGGTTCAGAATGTATCTCAAATCCAATTTCTTCTCTCCATCTCCCATTATCACTAGATTAATTCAGATTCATCAACTCTCATTTGGATTATTAAAACAGCTTCCCAACTGTTCTCCCTATGGGCAGTGTGACATGTCAGCAGGGCCTCCATGCAAAACTGCTCAGCTGGCAGTTTGAGATATTCTCGTGAAACTGGATTACGATTTGAATGAGGGTTGTAGATTTGGTAGTTATTGACATAGCATATCAGAAATCATGGGAATACATGGTATTGCTCAAAAAAAAAAAGAGGGCAAAAAGGAGAAGAAGTGAGGATAAAAATACAAAGTAATATATTTTTGTTTTTTACAGCCAACTGCTTATTATTTTCTGTAATCTTGCATGTGAATGTGAAATATTTTTTCATCAATTCATTAGTTGTCAGAAAATTAACTAGCTAGACTTTCCAAATGATTACAAGAAGAAATATTAATAGTTAAGAAGGTTATTAGAGTCAAAATGCTAAGCTAATAATGTTTGATGATTAAACAGCCACATAAAATAACTTTATGGATTCAATCGTAAATTTGTGTTAAATTATTCCTTAATTAGTACCAATTGTTTGATTTTAGGAAACAGAAAGTAGCCAAAAAATATATTTTAAAAACTCTACAGGTACTGGAATAATAGCTCTCATTCATGCTTAACTACATGGTGACTCTACTAAGAACTGTACTGTAAAAATGATAATGACAGCCTTATAGTATAAGTGCCTCTTATCTGTCAACACTTGTGATCTCAAGATCAGTTGTTTTCATCATTACAGAAATGTTCTTGATGAAATGTCTAGGTGACGTAGGCATCAGTGATTTAATCTCAGTGTGTTCACCATTTATCTTTTTCTTTATTCGTGTCCAGGGATCACGTCTCTTCTCTCTCTTCAACAGTGTTTCACAACCTTCATTGTACATCAACTGGAAAGTTTTTTTTTTAAATTACCATTGCCTCAGTCTCCCAGACATTTTTATTAATTAGTTTCTACCTGGATGTGGGCACTAATATTTTTTTCTTATGAACACACACAGTTGAGAATCACTGATCTCCACCTCTCTCATTGTTGGAAAATAATCTATATACTCATACTCTCAAATTTTATCATCACCACAGCCTCTTAATTTCCTCATCTATAGATTAATATATCCACATCACTATTAAACATCTCAGCTTAACATCTCCAAAAATAAACTCTGGACCATGCCTCTTACAAGTTTGCTTCTTCCCAATTCACTATTCACCTTCTGACATGCAAAATATGTGAAAACTATGAAATTTTACTTATACTGCTACCACCCTACTAATATTCTTGTTGTCCTATAGCGTCATCTTCACAGGACAGTAAGAGTAAACTTTAAAAAAAATATAAATTGGATGTTTGCTTAAAACTCTCCGATGATACGGTTACACTTAGAACAATGCCAAATCTCTTCCCATAGGCTTCATATATGTACATGCAAACACATGTGCATGTACATGTGAGCATACATGCACAGGCATGAAAGTGGAGGACAGGGAGTCAAGAAGATGAGTATGTACTTTCAGATGTGGATTTAAAGGTAGTTTTCCAAGCTAACTGAAGATGTTCTTTCCTGTGTGTCTCGTTTTTGTCTCCCAGACACTTTATCAGGGAATAAAGAGTCCTGGGGGCTGCCTGGGCCAGACACTACCTCTGTATTTTCTCTGTTACGAGGAAGTGTCAGGATCCTGGGGTTCAGACTGGGGCAACTGAGAAAATGAGACAGGATCTCTGGGTACAGGGGTGTTCAGTACATAAGCATGACTGTCAAGAGGCACAACTGCATTCATATGTACCAGCTAAGTTTATATCACAGTTATATAATTATTTTTCATGGCAGCATTATTGATAATTATGAAAAAGTGGAAACAGTCTAAACATCCTTCATGGGATACAATTAAACCAATTTTACATGATAAACAAAGAAGGAGGTAGATGTCCATGATACATTGTTTAAAGTGAAAAAAGCAAGTTCCAGGCCAGCATATCACCTCCTACATTTAAAAACAGTGTGTGTGCCCTCATTCATTCGTGTTGTATGTGTTTCATACACATATCTTTTTTACACATACCTTGTATGTGTTTCATGCAATATCTGGAAAGTTTTATATCAAACTGTTAACAATAGTTACTGGAAAAGTGGACTATGGAAAGGGGTGGAGTAACTAAAAGGAAGTTCATGTTTTACTTTATAGGCCATATATATATATATATATATATATATATATATATATATATATATGGTTTGAATTTTACAATGAGCATATGCAATGTTGGTAATTAAAAAATTATTAGAGAAAGGAGTTGGAGGGGTGCACGCGTGTGTGTGCGCTGGTGTATGTAGTTTTTAAAATCAAAAGTTGAGGATAAAAGGCATTGAATATAGTACAAGAGCTATTCGGAAATTCTGCTTGTTGTTAGGTTTCAATTCATGGTGCTTGAGGTAATAATGACTAATGAGCAAGGGATTTGCAACAGTTATCCATGGTGGATAAAAAAACTTTTGCAGCATTAAGAAATTTATAATATTCTTAAATATTATACTACATATATACTATGTTTATAAATATTATATATTCTTTAAATACTTATATCAATAAATAAATACATAAATACTATATATATGAATCAAGTTTTAATGTACATGAAACCTGATGCTGATCTATACATTAGCAACTAAATGGACATAGAATTGAAAATACTTTCAATTTTAAATTTATTTAATAAAATGTAAGAAACTTTGGAAAATAAATTTAATTTTTCAACTTTAAAATATTTTGATTTCGAATTTTGATGTGTATTAAACTTCTACTTCACATTTTAATTATATTAGATAACTGAATATCTAAAATATAATTCTTACTAAGTAATATGGAAACCGTTTAATTTTTAAAATATTTTATATTTACATTAATCTACATTGTTATTAGAATATATTTGAATTTTCTACATTTTGAATCCAGACATTTTACTGTTTAATCCTTTAGATTATTATTTTTGCTGGAACCCAAATTATATAAAAAGTATTGATTGCGGGCCGGCCGAGTGGCTCAGTTGGTTAAGAGCTCGCTCAAGAGTGTGAGCTCTGAGCAACAGCGGTTTGAGTCCTGGTTTGAGCTGGGCTGCCGCTAGGCTGCCAACAGATGACAGGATGGCCCAGCTAAAAAAAAAAAAAAAAAAATGCATTGATTGTAACAACATAATTATTTTGCTGAAATTAAAGTGAGAAAATAATTTTTCTCAAAAAAATATATAATAATATATGAACTAGGAAGCTTTTATTGATTAATGAGACACCCATAAACATGAACAGAATTAATTAAATTAATATATCTATGAATTGTAGTCGTTATAGTTATATAAACATACAGCTTTGTACTATCTAAAACCAATGTATTGCCTAGAGTTATATTTTTCAGTGTCGGACAGAGCATATTTATTGACAATGCATTAACTTGACTGAAAACTGTTCAATATTCAACATACATCCTGAGTTTCCATTTGAACTCCTACACCAAGTGTCCCGTTCATCCCTTGGTGAGTGGGCCACCATCATTTCACACGAATAGAATCACTTAGGAAGAGAGAAGTATGTTTACCGCAGAATGGATTAGAAATAAATAGAGACAAAGAAAAGTTTGAAAAGACTGGTACACTGACATCATAGGCAGCTTCCGAGAGCCCACACAGGCAAGCTGGAAATCACCACAGCTTCACGCCCTCATGAGCTTGTCACATCCAAAGGAACATTGAAATGCACAGAATGTTTCCAATTCACGCTGTGAAGTATGGAGAATGAAACCACGCAAGACAAATACACTTGGCACCCACTCTGTGACCTTTGCTAAGCATTGGGAGAGAATAAGTATAACATGTTTCCTACCCGCGAGGTGTCTCATCTACAAAACAACTGAATTATAAGGGACAGGGGAACAGGAGTAATAAACCAGAGTCAGTCTGGTTGGGATCAGGTAGGAGAAAAATATAAGAAATATATGCAACATAGGCAATACTATACAGGAACCAATGGAAAGATTTAAGAACAGAAACACATCTATGAACTTTACTTGGGCCCGTAACAGCAATAATAACAGTGAAAGGCGTGCGGATGGGCACTATTTATTAAATCTGGCAGCAGACTGAACTCTACCTCTTGTACATGAGAAAACAGGGTAGCCTAATGTTTCTTAACTGCCATCCCTTCAAGGGAGTGTCATGGAAATGAAATATCTTGATTATGCGTCTATCCCAGTGAAAACATCTATAAATAAAATAATAATTTGTCACTTCATGATGAAAGCTACATAAATAGTGAATCGTGGGGACTGTCTGCTATATCCTATCCTATTTACTGATTTATTTCCACTTTCTATAGAGACTTGCTTCTCATTTAATTTGCAGAAATATAGTACTTCACAGAGCAGAGATGAAAGAGGAAATTTTTGGATGTCTGGTTTTGAAACTGCTTTGAAAAGAGTCCACAACTGTGGGAGGTGTTTTTTACTGAAAAAAAAATGTATAGTTGTGTCTGTGGGACTTTGGGGTAATAATTGAGGCAGCGGATTCACTTACCTTCTTCTTGTCAAAGCAAAGATGACACAATCATGCTAACCTATATCATGGAGGGCTAGCATAAATTGCCAGACATCCTCAAAGCTCCCAGGTCCCAGGGAAGATGGAACTTAAGAAGCTATTTGTCTTTAGGCAGAAATGTGCCATTTTAGTCAGCTAAGCAGTTACAATATTATTAAAGGGATTACAAATGTACACATTTCCTTATATTTAAGTTTCATCATTATATACAAGTTGTCTAAATTATTGTCTTTTTATTTTGACTTCTGCCTCTTGGGACTTCCACATAGCCCACTGAAGACCACTGTGAGCTTATAAATTTTTTTGGTAGGTTTTCTTGTTCATCTCACCATTGTTTGATATTAGATGTCCAATGTCGATGCCACATTAAAACATTTTATGGTAATTTCATAAATGTATTTTCACATTCCAGGGGAGGTGAAATACACATAATTCAGCACCTGGGAGACAGCTGTGCAGAAAACAAGCCCAGGGCACTTTTGCCTGATACCGTCACTTATTCATGGTTCTCCTAGGTGCATGGGAGTTGCTACCTATGCTACCGTTTTCTCCTGCCTATCCAGCTCCCCATCACTAGAAATAAACAAGTATACCTAATGGTTGTAAAGATAATGAAAAGGGGCACAGTCAACCACGTATCATTCATACAAACCAAGATGCCCAGAGATGCTGGCATCTGGTTTGACGTTAGTTATGTTGCATCCACTATGTTGTATCCATTCCACTCTGACATCTGGAACTTGGCCACCTTTCTACCTGACCTGTTGATTTAATATGAGAATTTGATGCCTGGTAAAATCTTGTGGGTTAGATCTACAGCTTTCCTCCAAATGATCCATTTTCCTACTTTTCAGGATGTACCAGGCATGCGGATTTTACCTAATCACCTCTGGAATGCATTTTGGTACTTATAAACATGAATAGGTCTGACTTTATAGGAACTTAGAATATTTTAAATATAACACAAAAGTGAAACGTATTCAAGATGCTTTGGAAAGATATCTAGCTGGAAGTGGGTAACTGCCATATCACAAATAATATGACCAAAGGTAGGAAAGTGAATTAAGCATTTTACTCTATATTTTTATATATTCTATATTATAGGTTAAGCCTTGTTTTTGAACTGAGATTAGAAAAGGGAAGCAGATGTTAATATCACGTTCCTTCCATCTTATATTTCATTGAATGTGAAGAATGGTAATATGTTCCATTCCACGTATAAATCTAAATTCCACTTAATTTACTGATCCTTATTAAAAAAATTTACATACAGGTTTTTGGGTTATTTTGTTTAATTTTACATATGAAAATACTATGGCTCATAATCACACAGTTATTAAGAGTTTTTAACCATATTCTTTATTGTCTCTTAACTTGCTCAAAGGTTCCAGTAAGTGATCCAACTTTTAAGATATGCTATGAAAAAATGATCAGATATTGTACTATGTGGTAATACAGCATTCAGTGCCAATACTAGAGATTTCAGAGGGATATAAGGGTTGGGATATTTTTTCCCTGAGGCTTACAGACAGGGTTGCCAGATAATATACAAGATGCCCAGTTAAATTTTAGATAAACAACAAATATTGTTTAGTATAAGCATGCTCTAAATTTTACATGGGACATACTTATACTAAAAAATTATTTGTTTTTTATATGATATTTATATGTAACCAGGTATCCTATATTTTTATTTGCTAAATCTAGCAGCCCTATTTAGAGAGTACCGATGGTAAATAGTCTACAATACATTGACATATGAGTTCTTTGCCTGCCCCAGTCTGTATCAAATCTAGGGACATTCAATAAATCCATCAGAAAATAGCAAATTGATGTTCTTAGATCTTTGTTTGTGGATGAAGGTATTTTCTGTGGCTGTTACAATAGTGAGATAAAGAAATAGTTCCTTACTTATTCAGTGATAAAGAAGTCCCCAATTTACTAGGTTTTATAAATACTGCAGTGTCTAAAAACTGGTTTCTGAACAAAAGGACTGATAGCTGATTTCAGCTGTGCCTAAGAGAAGGTGAAGGGATTAGAAACTACAAATCGGTAGTCACAAAACAGTCACGGGGGTGTGAAATACAGTATGGGGAATATAATAAATAATGTTATAAAAGTCATTTAGGGTGCCAGATGGGTACTGGACTTATCAAGGGGATCACTTCATAGACTGTGTAGATGTCTGACCTCTGTGCTGTACACCTGAAGCTCAAGCAGAATAACATTGAATGTCAACTATAATGATAGATAGATAGATAGATAGTCACAGGATGTAAAGTACAGCATAGGAAATATAGTCAATAGTATTGTAACAGCTATATACGATGTGAGAGGGGTAGTAGACTTGGGGGGGGTTATCACTTTGTGAGGGGTGTAAATGTCTAGTCATTATGTTGTTTTGTACACCTGAAACTAATATAAATAAATAAATAAATGTTTTAAAGATATAACAAGAAAGCTTACACCCCCAAAAATAATAATGGCTGTCACTATAAAGATAATGCCCCAATCTCCAGAAATGTGAGTTTCTTTTCTCAGCAGTTGGTGGTGACACCTGGGGCTAAATTTTGAAAAGTATTCTACTTAAATCAGTGGGGGTGCAAAACAGAATAAGCAAATGAGGCAGTGTGTAGGCCTTAGGAAGAAAACACACACACACACACACACACACACACATATATATATATATATATATATATATATATATATATATATATATATCATATGTATATATATCACATCTTCTTTATCCATTCACCCATCAATAGAAACTTAGGTTGTTTCCATATGTTTACTATTGCAAATAACGTTGCAATGAACATGGGGCACATATATTTTTTTAATTATTGTTTTTGTTTTCTTCAAATAAAGACTCAGAACTGGGATTGCTGGATCATATGGCGGTTCTATTTTTAATTTTTTTAGGAACTTCCATACTATTTTCCATAGTGGCTGCACCATTTACATTCCCACCAACAGTGCATGCAAGTTCCGTTTTCTCCACATCCTCGTTAACACTTGTTATTTCTATTTTTATGTGTGCTTCATAGTATACACAATATAATGTTCCAGTGCATAGCTTACTGTATATACCTGACTAATAAATACAGCAAATCAAAATACAAATGAGCAATATGTTTTTATAATCATGTGCATTTTACAATAAATATATAGCAAAATAAAATATATTGGGAAATAATATTTTTAAATACAAAAGTGTTTCAATAAAACATTTTGGAGACACCTGGATTAAACGATTTTGAGGCAGCTTGTAAGGAAAATAGATGCTAGGTGGCATTACCAAAACTCATCCCAGTCCTGTGATTAGATAAGTTCAATAATGGAAACACAGAAGAGGATGGGGTTGAAGATTCTTCTGTTCACATAGGGAAAAATGCAAACAACTGAATATGATTGAAGGAGGAAAGCACTTTTGTGACTGATAGGAAGCTACGTAGGATTTGTCACTTCCAAAGTGAAAGGCATGCTGCATTTTCCTTGGTGAGGGTTTAGGAAGAAGGGGCTTTGGCAAGAGAGAGCTGAAAGATCCTTGATGTGAACACATTCAAAGCCCACATCAGCTATAGGTACAAGGAATCCTGTCCCTATACAATGAGGAGGCATTTTTGAAAGACAGGATGAAAACGTCAAGAGTCAGCTAAACGTTTGCCCTGAATCCTCTTCTGGCCCAAATGTTCATTCCTGAAAGCCTTTTCAATTTTGACATCTTCAAATATCACATTTTCCAACCCAGAATTCTCCCTTGAATTCTGGATCCCGTTTCCAACTGTCATCTGTGTATTTCTGCCGTGGTTCACTGTTAATTCAACGTGGACTTATTGAAGATCCCTCCATAGGCCTGTCCTTAGCAAGAGAACATACTTATCATTTGCACCTTGAGTATTTACTGGCTGTAAGTATGTGTGAGTGTCATCTCTCATTGCTAAATGATAAACTGCAGTATGGTTTCATGTGGCTGTTTAATTAGGTGAGGGTCCACTATTGAGAAATGAATCGAATATTGGTGTGCAGGCCAAATTATTTTCGAAGCTCTTAAGCTGAGGATCAGACAGACAGTTGGAAATTCATCAAGGCACAAGTCCTCTGAAGTTTTTCTTGGAGGCAGCCTGAGGCCCTCCTCGTGGAGAGCATGACATCTCTCTTATATCCTCACTGTTTCAGTGCAGCAAACACTGTTTTGTTGCTGCTGTTTTATTTTTGCACTACACACCAGACATTGTGCTAAATACCGAGGATGCAAAAGTGTTCAGTGTGGTCCCTGTGAGCTGGAAGTATGTACCTAAGTTAATCAATGTACATAATAAATGATATCAATTATTACAGCATGGTATAAATAGTGCTATTGAGTTCTGAGTTGATGCTTGAGCTGAGTTTCAACAAAGCTAGAGTTAAATGAGGAATCGGGAATGACATGTGTGAGATAATAGAAATATATGTATAATGGTTTCTGCCCATGGTTCTGGCACAGAGCTCCTAAAACCTCTGTAATTTCCTAAGAGATAATACTAGTAGGAGTATCTCTTGTTTTAATATTTGGTCTTTGACCCTGTCCTGACACAGGGCTTATAAAACCCTTGTAAATTCCTAACTGGTAAGAGCACTAGGAGCATCTATTGCTCCAGTGAGGGCTCTTTGTGGGCTCCGGAAAGTCTCCTAGATGGCAGCTGGTCACCAGAAATACCAAGCCATGATTAGACGCTTGGAATTTTTTGCTCCACCTCCCATCCCCAGAGAGAGGAGAGGGGCTGGAAATGGAGTTAATAATTGATCATGTCTATGTGAGGAAGCCTCCATAAAAATCCCAATAGTATGGGGTTCTGAGAGCTTCCAGGGTGGTGAATACATCCTTGTACTGGGAGGGTATCACCCCAACTCCATGGGGACAGAAGCTCTTACACTCAGGACCCTCCCAGACCTTCCCCTATGTATCTCTTCATCTGGCTATTTATCTTTATCCTTTATCATATCATTCAATAAACTGGTAAACATAAGTAAGTGTCTCCCTGAGCTCTGCGAGCCACTCCAGCAACTTAATCCAACCCAAAGAGGAGATTGCGGGAACCTCCGGTTTGTAGCTAAGTTGTACAGAAGTTTGTGCGTAACCTGGGGACCTAGTACTTACAACTGGCATCTGAAGTGAAGGGGGAGCAGTCTTATGGGACTGAGCCTTTAATCAGTGGAATCTGACATGATATCTAGGTAGTGTTAGAATTGAGTTAAATTGTACAACACCGAGGTGGTGTCACAGAGAATTGCTTATCAGGGGGGAAAACTCCCACACATATGGTGTCAGAAGTGTTGTGTGATAGTAGTGTGAAAATAAAGACATGGTAACATAATCACAGGTTTGGTTTTTTGTTTTTGCTTTTGTTTTTGTGTTTTCCAAAAAAACATGTAGGGAGAAGGAAAGGAATGGAGAAAACAGGGAGATCTGAAATGAAACGCCATGTTCTAGGGACCCAAGTAGTTTATGATGTCCCCATCTAGTACAGTAACAAGTAAGATTTACAGTCATTTTCATGTGCCAGGCACTGTTCTAAGTGCTTTATAGATATCAAACCATTTCATCCTTTAACAATCCTATGAGGTATGTATTCTTTTCATCTCTACTTTAGGGAAGAGGAAACTGAGGTACAGAGAGATTGTATTTCTTATTCATGGTCACACAAGTAATATTCTTGAAATCAGGGCCTGAACTCAGGCAGTGGGAACCTAGAGTCTTCATCTTTAACAAACAGGTTACATAATATGGTAATTTCTTTAGCGTTCTTACTAAATTATAATTTAGAGCGGAACTGTATCATATTCTTTGACATGGTCTCATCACCATGTAGTAAAGCCAAACATATTCAACAACTATATTTACAAGATGGAAGAAAACAGGTTAAGATAACAGACACAAGATTGACAAAAGGGATCCTGACTAAGTTTCTTAGACCTTAGTCCCAGGACTGCCTGAATATCTCCTGAGTAACATTTGCTCATCCCTCACATGCAATGAGAATTGCATCCTTATTTTTTTTTCTAATTTTTATTAAATTTACTGGGCTGACATTGGTTAGTAAAAGTATGTTTCAAGTGTACAATTCTAAAATACATCATTTATAAATTGCATTGTGTGTTCACCACCCAAAGTCAATTCTCCTTCCATCACTATATATTTGACACCCTTTAGCCTCTTCTACTATTAAACTCCCCCTCCCTCCTTACCCTGTGGTAACCACGAAACTTGTCTGTACCTATGATTTTTTGTTTGTTTGTCTTGTTCATTTGTTGCTTTCAGTTTTATATCCCACATATGAGTGACATCATATGGCTCTCAACTTTTTCTGACTTATTTCGCTTAGCAATGATAATCTCAGGGCCCATCTATGTTGTAATAAATGTCAGCATTTCATCTTTGCCAACGACTTGTAATGTTTCGTTGTATATCATAACACATCTTTTTCTAATCATCAGTTGAAGGACACTTTGGTTGTTTCTATGTCTTGGCCATCGTGAATAATGCTGCAATGAAAATAGGGGTACAGATAAATGTTTTCAGATTTTTTGGCTTGATACCCAGAAGAAGGATTGCTGGGTCATATACTAATTCTATTCTTAATTTTTTGAGGAACCTCCATACTGTTTTCCATAGTGGCTGCACCAATTTATATTCCCTCCAGCAATGTATGAGGGTTCCTTTTTCTCCACAGACTTTCCAACACTTGTTATTACTTGTCTTGTTGATGATAGCCATTCTAACTGGTATGAGGTGGTATTTCATTGTGGTTTTGATTTGCATTTCACTAATAGCTAGTGAAGTTGAGCATCTTTTCATATATCTGTTGGTCATTTGTATATCTTCTTGGAAGAAGTATCTATTTGGGTCCTCTGCCTGTTTTTTAATTGGATTGTTTGGTTTTTTTGTAGTTGTTGAGTTGTATGAGTTCTTTATATATTTTGGATATTAGCCCCTTATCGGAGGAGTTGTTTGCAAATATCTTCTCCCATTCAGTTGCTTGCCTCTTTGTTATGTTGATGGTTTCTTATGCTGTACAGAAGCTTTTTAGTTTCATATGGTCCCATTCATTTATTTTCGCTTTTACTTCCCTTGCCTTTGAGGTCAAATTCATAAAATCCTCTATAAACCCCAGGTCCATAAGTTTAGTACCTATGCTTTTTTCTATGCATTTTAATGTTTCAGGTTTTCTATTTAGGTCTTTGATCCATTTTGAGTTAATTTGGTACCTGGTGACAGATAGCAGTCTAGTTTCACTCTTTTCCATGTGGCTTTCCAATTTTCCCAGCACCATTTATTGAAGAGGCTTTCTTTTATTTGTTGTATGTTTTTGCCTCCTTTGTTGAAAATTATCTGCCCATACATATGTGGATTTACTTCTGGGTTCTCCATTCTATTCCATTGGTCTATCTGTTTTTCTGCCAATGCTGTGCTCTTTTAATTATTGTCACTTTTAAATATAAATTGAAGTCAGGGAGTGTGATACCTCCAGCCTTGCTCTTTTTTTGGTCAGAATTACTGTGGCTATTTAGGGTCTTCTGTGATTCCATACAAAGAATTGTATCCTTACCCTATTTCCTCTTCTACTGTACTTTATAGACCAGAAGTCATATACTGCTGAGTTTGTATCACTCTCCTGTTCCACCTCTGCATATAGACTTTATAACAAATCTTCCTGTAAGTGCCAAGCCACTATCTACCTATAAAAACATTCTTTAATAATAAATAATAATACATACTATTTTTATTACATTTTAAATATAGGAATATATGCTGTAATTTCTGTAGTTTTTGTGCCAGAATTAATAAGTAAAAAAAGTTTTCTGTGTCTATGTCACAAATTATCCTGGGTGTTTTAAAATTTTTAAATAAGCTCCTTCTGCCCTGTTTTTCTTATTTTTGTTTGGTTGGTTGTTTTGTGAGAGGCAGTTAAATGCCAGAAATAAAGAGTGTGGATTTTAGAATCAGACTGACTCAAATCAAACTTTGACTCTTGCCCTCCATTGATTGTGTGACTTTGGGCAAAATTATTTGATCTATCTATGCCTCAGTTTCCTCACATGTAAAGTGAAGTGATGACACTGTGTTGTTAATGATTAAATGGGTTAATATATGCAACACCTTGCAATTGTGTCTGGCAAACAATAAGCACCTTTTAGATGTCAGTATTATGTTCATTTTTAAAATGCAACCACTTATTTCTTCATTCATTCAACAAATACAGATTAGGAATCTACTATATGTTGGACATGCTTTTGACAATGAGAATGTAGCAGTGAATGAAAGAGAAAGTATCCCTGGCCTTAAGAAAACTACATTCTATTTGAGAGACACAGACACTAAACAGACAAGCCAGTCAACATAAGTGTGTCAGATGGTAATAAATGCTAAGGAGATAAATCAGTACCTATAAAGCAGAAAAGGTGAATAGAAAATTGGGGTGTTATTTAATACAGAATAGGGAGTAGGTAAGCAAAGGAAATGAAAGGAGTATAGCTTCAAGAGGAAAATTATTTCTCTGAAGATTGTATGTCAGATTTCACTCAGAAAAACAGAAGGAATTCTTTGTCTTCCAAGTAAGCAGTGTTTGCACACAGGACATCAGGAACTTACATACGCTTTGGAAGATCTGGGAAGGGGAGGTCAGGAGACCTGCTGCCAAAGATCTTGGCCGTCAAAACTGAATAGCGTGTTTCTAAATTGAACTTCTAAAGAGTTTAAACCATTGTAAATCCCAGAAGCTCTATTGGTAGTTCCAGTCAAGAGCCATGTAAGGTAGGACATTTTTAAGAAATGTGACTCTGAGGGGTCCTTAGCTGGAGATGAGGCAGAGGTAACAACAGACATCCCTGCACACAGAGGGAAAGACTAATGCCAAGAGTGCCTATCTGATAATATTCTGGGAAATGCAAGACAATCAATGTGTCTGGAGTGGAGGGAGGATCTGAGCATGGAATGAGATGGGGTTTGAGGGGTAATGGGGAATGATCAGAGGAGTATAAATTTAATTTGGTTTTAAAAGGATAGTTCTAGCTGCTTTGCTGTGATGAGACTACAGGGAGGCAAGAACAAATTCAGTAAGACCGATGAAGTGGCTGTTGCAGAAATCTTGTAGAAAGCTTATGATGGTTTGTGCTAGGGTGATTAAAAGTGAAGAAAGGTCACCAGATTCTGGGTTTATTTTTAATGGCTTGGATGTGGTTTGGGGAAGGGATTAGAAAGAGGGGTGACAGATGAATAAAGAATGATCCTGCGTTTTGGACCAGAGGAATTAGAAAAATGGAGTGGTTATTGAATGAGATGTGAGCACTATAACATGTAAGGTTTTTGAGAAGGGGAAATTAGGAAGTTTGATTTAGGCATGTCAAATTTGCACTGTTTATTAGACTCCGAGTAGAGTGTCAAGTAGAAAGTTAGATAAGAAGTATGGATTCCAGAGGAGGGGCCTGGGATACGGGTGTATATTTGGACATAATCTGCATGTAGATGGGTTTTAAAGACAAGAGGTAGATGAAATCACTTAGAGAGTAAGTTTAAATAGAGAAAAAAAGGAGTTTAATGATTCAGCTCCTGAGGAGCACAAAGTTTATACATAAGAGGACTTACAGAACCAGTAAAGAAGTCTAAGGGAAAAAAATAGCCAATGAAAGGAAGTCAAATAGAAGGAATGTTATAAGAAGAAGTGGCCACCTGGGTCAAATGCTCCATCAAAAGACAACTGACTGGGCCAGCCAAGTGGCACGTTGGTTAAGAGTTGGCTTGGGACGCCAGCTCTGAGCAGCATGACCGTGGTTTGGATCCCACATGCAGGCCAGTGACACTTTGCCTTCTACAGCTAAGATGGTGAACAACAGCTCAACCTGGAGCTGGGCTTCCGTGAGTCGCCAGCGATGGCATAGGCTGCAATGGGGCTGCAGTGGGCGGCCGTAAGTGGCTGGCAGCTAGCATGAGCAGCCGGCAGCTGGTATGAGCTGTTGTAAGCTGCCATGAGCAGCCATCCAGTGGCCAGTGACCTATTGCTTCACCTGGGAAGCACTCAATAATAATACCAACATGGGCCAGTGAAGCGATGCCCTCCACAACTAGACTAAAGAACAAAAGGACACCAACTTCTCTGTCCCCTTTCCCCGATTTCCAAGCGCTGCTCCCCTGCCCCAATTCTCCAATAAAATCTTTTAAAAAAATAAAATTAAAAAAAATAAGAACTGACTTATTTCACTTAGCATAATAATCTCAAGATCCATCCATTAATTAAAAAAAAAGACAAAAAATAAAAAATAATAAAAAGACAACTGAGACTTGGCCATTACATTAGGAAAGGTGAAGGTCACTGGTGACCCTAATAGTGCAATTTTGATGACGAAGGAAGGAAACTTGTTAGAGTGGGCTCAATGGAGAAGGGGAGGGCATTCACTGGAAGCAGGAGGTATGAATAGTTTTTCAAGAAATTTTTTTCTGTAAATGGAAATAGAGTTTAGCTGAAGTGATATGAGGGATTATGAGATTTTTTTGTTGTTGAAGATGGGTGTAATGACAACATGCTTGTATGCTGATGGGAATGATGGAGTACAAGGGAAAATTGATAATTTACTTCTGAAAGAATTTCTCCAGTGACTTTGAGTAAGATGAAAGGAATTGTATCTAATGTACAAGTTGAGGCACTGCCTTAGCTAAGATAATGAACATTTCATCCTCACCAAAGAAAGGAAGTGTCTAGTATATGGGCACAGATTAATGGATTTTTAGATGATAGCAGAAGGACTTCGGGAAGTTCTCTTCTCATTGCTTCTATGCTGGTGAAATACAAAGCAAGGACATCAGTTGAGAGAGAGGGTAGGAGAGGAGGCCTTAAGGGTCTCAGGAAAGAGGTGATTGTATGAAACAGCTGATTCAGTTAGTGAGACAGTGAATAGAGACATAGGCATTGCTTAGTAGCATTATAGGTCTGCTTGTGGTAAGCAGCCAGGAAGTTAAAGAAAGATGTGGAAGACTTGACTGTTTTTCTCCAGCCACATTCAGGCACAGGTGAGTGTCTCAAGGAGGCAATGGGTTATATTTTACTAGACTTGGAGGTTTTGCAACCAAATACCCAGAAGAAAAATAATAGCAATTGTGATGAATGGTATAGACAAAAGGACTGATAATAATGATGGGTCATAGTATCTGTGTTGTGTAATTAAAATAATGAAAAGCTCATTGGACTAAAGGCAGAGAAAAATCGTTAAGATCAACCAATTCAAGGTCTAAGGGGAGGATATCTAAAAACTGTTGGAGATGGGATCTAGAGAATGTGAGCTAGAAATATATGCAGGGTGGTCAAAGATGGGTCTACATGAAAATCAGATTATGGAGTGGGTACAGTTATTGTTCATGATAAGGTCTAAGCTACACTATGTAAAATGGTAGTCACTATCCACATGAAGCTATTTAAATTAATTAGAATTCAATAAAGTGAAAATTCACTTCCTTAGTCACACTAGATACATTTCAGTGCTCAATAGCCACTTGTGCCTACTGGCTGTATGTCTTACTCCGTTCAAGCAACAGAATACCATAGGCTGGGTAGTTTATAAACATCATAAAGTTCTTTCTCACAATCTGGAGGCTAGGAAGTCCATGATAAAGGTGCCAGCAGATTCACTGTCTGATGACGACTTGTTTCCTGGTTCACAGGTGGCCCTTTCTTTGCTGTATCCTTACATGGCAGAAGAGGGAAGGGAGCTGTCTTTTATAAGGGTACTAATCTTTTATAAGGGCTCCATCCTCATGGCCAAATCACCTCATAAAGGTGCCACCTCCAAAATACCACCACATTGGGGATTAGGTTTTAACTTATGCATTTTGGAGGGACACAAACATTCAGTCCATAGCAATACTGTATGGAACAGCGTAGGTACAGACTATTTCCAGCACTGCAGAAAGTTCTATTGAACATAATTGGCCTAAGTATGGCCATAGGAAAGGATGGCTCAGATAGGATGGATACCAGGATAATGGAGAAGGACAAAGAAATGATGTACAAGATAATTGAAAGAATCAGTTATTACAGGAACAATATTGAAGAAAGACATCCATTTTGAACAGAAGCAAGAACAAATAATTTAAAAGAGCACTATCCAGAAGCTAACATTATCAAGGAATAACGGGGATTGGTCAATGGCCTCTGCAGATTATTGTAACAAAAAGGGATTAGGAAGTATAATTTGATAGCATGAACTTCGATACTAGTGTTTTTTAGGGAAGAGAGGGGGTACAGTGATTTTTAAAGAATTAGGAATTGTACCCCATAATATATAGAGGGATGAGGATAGTTTATCATTGATTGTATTACCTATAGAACCAGTCCCCAGCATTAAATTCCCGTTTAAATGCTCAGAGCATTTTCTATTTTTCCTTATTACACAGATACACACCCTTATTTATATATTTATTGTTTACTTTTTTAAAATTTTTTACTGCACTTACGGTTGATATGTGATATAATAGGCTTGCTTTTTATAATTGTAAATTTTTGGATTAATAATATTTAAATTCTGGAAATATCATTAACCTGGGATAAGCCAGCTGTCTGTCATCACTGGTAAAATTTCTGCCAGATCTCAATGCTGATCTTTTTTGCTTCATAGTACAAAACCAGGAACAGACTAGTGTCTAGTAAATGTATAAATATTCAGGTTGTGTCAGGCAAGTTTGAAATATGTTTCTACTGTTTATAGTCATTTTATTTTGCTGAGTTCACAGTACTAGTATAATTAACCTGTATTTCAAACTCCAGAGACTAAAACAAGCTTCAAAGCCCAGGGGACACCATGTGAAGACAGAAAAAGTCACCAAAATCTTGTCAGGTCACAATTTTGAGAGTTCTGTTGTATATAATTTAGCAATAATTATTTCCGTGCTTTATCTTGCTAACATAAAACAGTAATTAAATTTTCATCCTGTGAAGGTGAGTAATTTCCTGATTTCTTATTTAGGTCCCATGGGGCGGGGAAGTGAGTTTACAAGTTCAAATGGTGAATAATTTTAACACCTGAATTTGTAAGAGGAATATCTAGAATAAAAGGTGTTAAGTAAAGAACACAAAACAGATTCCCAATTAAATTATTTACACAGTTCCTGTTTTATGTTTTGTTTTTTTCATTTTAAAAGGTTAATATAAATTTCCAGTGGATATACAGGCAGACCATCAGTCCTAGACCATCACAATAAAGTGAGGATCACAATAAAGCAAGTCATATGAAATTTTGGGTTCCCAGTGCATATTAAAGTTATGTTTACACTATACTGTAGTCTATTAAGTATGAAATAGCATTATGTTTTAAAAATTCAATGTAATGCTTTAATTTTAAAAAGTACTTTATTGCTAAAAAATACTAACCATCATCTGAATGTTCAGTGAGCCGTAATCTTTTTGCTGGTAGAGGGTTTTTGCCTCACTGTTGATGGCTGTTGACTGATCACAGTCATAGTTGCTGAAGATTGAGGTGGCTATGACAATTTCATAAAATAAGGAAATAATGAAATTTGCTGCATCAATTGACTGTTTCATGAACAACTTCTCAGTAGCATGTGATGCTATTGCCTTATCAACAAAGTTTATAAAATATTCTAAGTCCTTTGTTATAATTTCAACAGTCTTTGTGGCATCTTCACCAGGAGTAGACTCTCTCTCAAGAGACCACTTTCTTTGGTGCCCAAGCCAAGCAACAGCTCATCCATTAAAGTTTTATCATAAGATTGCAGCAATTCAGTCACATTTTCAGGCTCTGCTTCTGATTCTAGTTCTCTTGCTATTTCTACCACATCTTCAGTTACTTCCTCCACTGAAGTCTTGAACACCTCAAAGTCATTCGTGACGGTTGGAATCAACTTCTTTCCAAGTCCTGTTAAGACTGATTTTTTTTAATCTCTTCCTATGAATCAAGAACATTCTTAATGGTATCTGGAATGGTGAATTCTTTCCAGAAGGTTTTCAATGTATTTTACCCAGATCCATAAGAAGAATCACTATGTATGGCAAGGATGGCCTTACCAAATGTATTTCTTAAATAATAAGACTTGAAAGTTGAAATTACTCCTTGATCCATAGGCTGCAAAATGGATATTATGTTAGCAGACATAAAAACAACATTAATTCGATTGTACTTCACCATCAGGGTTCTTGGGTGACCAGGTGCATTGTCAATGAGCAGTAACACTTGGAAAGAGTTATTTTTTTTCTGAGCAGTAGGTCTCAGAGCACATTCAGAGTAGATTTAACCTAATTCTTAAGGGCCTTAAGATTTTCAGAATGGCAAATGAGCATTGGCTTCAACTTAAAGTCATCAGCTGCATGAGCCCCTAAAAAGAGTCAGCCCGTGCTTTGAAGCTTTGAAACCAAGCATTGACTTCTCTTCTCTAGCTATGACAGTCCTAGATGGCATCTTCTTCCAAAAAAAGGCTGTTGCATCTACACTGAAAATCTGTTGTTTAGTGTAGCCACCTTCATTTTTTATCTTAGCTAGACCTTCTGGATAACTTGCTGTAGCTTCAATTATCAGCACTTGCTGCTTCATCTTGTACTTTTATGTTATGGAAACGACTTCTTTCCTTCAACCTCATGAACCAACCTCTGCTAGCTTCAAACTTCTCTTCTTCAGCTCCCTCACCTTTCTCGGTCTTCTGAGAATTAAAGAGTTAGGACCCTGTTTGGGATTAGGTTTTGGTTTAAGAGAATGTTGTGGCTGGTTTGATCTATCCAAGCCATTAAGACTTTCTCTAGATCAGCAATCGGCTGTTTCATTTTCTTATCATCTGTGTGTTCACTGTAGTATCACTTTTAATTTCCCTTAAAATGTTTCCATTGCATTCACAACTTAACTAACTTTCTTGGCACAAGAGGCCTAGTTGTTGGCCTGTCTAGGCTTTCAACATGCCATCCTCATTAAGCTTAATCATTACTAGCTTTTAATTTAAAATGAGGGACACCTGACTCTTTCCTCCACTTCAACACTTGGAGGACATTATAGGGTTTTTAATTGGCCTAATTTTGTTTTTATTAAAGTTTATTGAGGTGACAATTGTTAGTAGTAAAGTTACATAGATTTCAGGTGTACAATTCTGTAGTACATCATCTATATATCACATTGTGTGTTCACCACCCAGAGTCAGCTCTCCTTCCATCACCATATATTTGATTAATTGGCCTAATTTCAATGTTGTTGTGTCTCAGGGAATAAGGAAGCCTGAGGAGAGTGAGACAGGGAACAGCTAGTCAGTGGAATAGACCCAACATTTATCCACATGGCTTGTGGTGCCCCAACACAATTATAATAGGAATATCAAACATGACTAATCACAGATTACCATAACAAATATAATAATAATAATAATTGTTATAATAATAATTATTATTATCATTATAATAATAATGAAAAAGTTTGAAATATTATGAGAATGACTAAAATGTGACACAAAGACATGAAGTGAGCAAACAATGTTGAGATAATGGTACCAATAGACTTGTTCGATGCAGGCGGTTACCTCCAATTTGTAAAAAACACAATATCTGTGAAGCTCAATAAAACAAAGCGCAATAAAACAAGGTATGTCTGTAAATCCATAGCTTATTCCAAAATATGTCTCACAGAGGAGTACTTTTGCCAATGAAAATTTACGAACACTCCCAGCTCACAAAAATGAAACAAAACAAAACAAAACAAAAAAACGCTTAAGAAGCTGTCATCATTGTACATGACAAGTGGGGACTTTGCAATGCTTTCCCAGAAGGTACTGCATTCTTCCCTAAGGACTTTGCTCTCTTTCCCCGTGACTTATACACAACTGTGAGTTGGTGGAACATTGATTCCTTTATCACCTAAGGGCTAATCCAAACAGAACCAAAGCAGGTGACCGCAGACAGCACAAGAAATTGCCCTGCTCTCATGATTTTCCTCCTCTAATATACATTACTTAATACTTGTCCTCCTAGAGATGATGACTAGTGTCCTTGATGGCTTTTTCTTTTATTAGCAAATAATTTTGATCCAAGACTGTGTTCAGCTTTGACTACTATCCAGTATTAATCTGTCCCTTTTCAATGAAAAAGTAAAGGGCCTCCACAAATTAAACAAACAAACAAATAAACATCTTCAGCCCACTGATATTTTAGCAATTAAACATGTAGAAAATGAAAAAATAAAAATGTCTAGTGGCCTGGGCCCGCGGGGTGGCGCGTTGGTTAAGAACTGGCTTGGGACGCCAGAGGGCCCCGGTTTGGATCCCACATATGAGGGCCGGTGACACTGCCCTCCACAGCTAAGATGCTGAACAACAGCTCAACCTGGATCGCCAGCGACGGCATAGGCTGCAGCCCCTGTGGCAGTGGGTTGCCATGGGCTACTGTGTGTAGCCAGCAGCCAGCATGAGCGGCCGTCCAGAAGCCGGCGACTGATCTGCCTCGCCCGGGAAGAGCGCAATGATGGTGCCAACTTGGGCCAGTGAAGCAAGGTCCTCCACAACTAGACTGAAGAACAAAACGACAGCAACTTGTCTGTTCCCCTTCCCCCCAATTCCCCAGCGCTGTTCCCGTCTCCCAATTCCCCAATAAAAATCTTTAAAAAAAAAATGTCTAGTGGCCTCATCTGGTCACTGAGTTTCACAGTTAAATTAACAAAGGAAATATGGGGGGGGGGAGTATAAACCCTAGTCTGGAAGTTTTCTTGCAGACTAGAAAACTTAAATGTATAATCAAGAATAGTGATTTAAAACATTTCTTTATTTTATATTCATTCATTCATTCATTGCCTAAAACCTTAGACAGATATTTTGTAGAACATATAAGAGTGCAACTACTATGTTTGAAATGGAAACAGACCCTTCAAATTTGCTCACAATTTAATCAGATGGCCCATGGAGGCTCCGTATAGCTTGGTTTAAAATACACTTAAGAAATTTGCTGCTTGAGTTGGGAAGTTACAAGTAGCTATAGCTGTCATCATGTAGGAAATATCTGTCATAAAGAATATAGGTATAAGAAAAGAGCTATATTTAATGAGCTTTTAAAAAAAGAATCATTCATTCCAGGAAGTATTTATTTTTTTCATCATAGGAAAAGAAAATGATAGTAGAAGAGAAGCAATATAAGAGAACATTATGTCAAGAACTGTGAAGGGTCTCCTTGTAAACTAATTAATTAGCCACCACAGCTTCATGGATGCTGGAGTAAGACATGAGATTCCAAGGTCAGAGGCAAATTATTTTATTATTCAAAGCAACATTCATAGCCACAGGAGTAACATTTGTGCCAGTATTTTGAACCTAAATTTTCAGAAGATAATGCAAAGAGGGCTTGGTGATACCTGCACACACAGTGGGTTGCATTATAGGAGAGGAACCCTGAGCTTAGAGAACCCAGATCTTTTATAAAGGGCTCTTAGCCTGCCTGACCTTGACCCTGGACATAAACAAATCTGCCTTCTAAGGTTGTTTGCTATACAAACATCTTTGAAAAGATAGTTCAGAACAAAAACAGTCAGTACTCTGCTCACAAGACGAGCAGAAATGCAAGACACCCACAAATAATTGTCTTCCAAAACATTAAACTACAAATGAAAAGGGACCTGGGTAAATAATTATCATACATTTACTTAATATTCTCTCCATCTTTTTGAATAGCTAATTACTGCTTCTAAAACTTATGGGAGGAAACATTGAGGAACTGTACTGAGCCTCTGATGCATAGTTGAAGCTTAATAAGTGTCTCTTGAATAAATGTATGAATTAATAGTAATTATTTTTCTTTTTTATTCTAAATGAAGGGACATTTAGTAGTAGCTTCTCTAAAACATTCACTGGAGCCTCATTATAGCATGTGAGAGTGAACCAGAGAACATCATATATACGTCAGACAGCCAGAAACCAACATCATCAAATAAGTGTACGCAGGCAGCATGAATGACTCAGCCAGAAAAGAAACCAATTACCTACTAGAAATTTGATCACTGGTCAGATAGCTTAGGAATGCTAATAATGTTCCCCAGTAACTTAGATTAATGCCGACTTCTGACATTTCAATTAAATTGTTTCACCCATTTCCTCATTTTTCTTGTATAGTCACAGAAAAAACAAAGTATAAGATACTGATTCAGAATTACAAAGCCACTCAAGCCTCAGGTACAAAGTAATATTATTTCCTACTAGGGATAGTGAGATAACATCTGTCATCTTTCAGGACTTAGCTAACTGTTGAGAAGCAACTTCCATCCCAAGTGGACCGGTTTGGCAATTTTCCTCTAGGGCAGCGGTTCTCAAACTTCCTAATGCCACGACCCCTTAATACAGTTCCTCATGTTGTGGTGACCCCCAACCATAAAACTATTTTCATTGCTACTCTATAACTGTAATTTTGCTACTGTTATCGAATCATAATGTAAATATCTTTTTGTTTTACGATGGTCTTAGGCGACCCCTGTGAAAGGGTCATTTGACCCCCAAAGGGGTCGCGACCCACAGGTTGAGAACCGCTGCTCTAGGGTATTATAGTTTCATGATTGTAGCATTTGCCACTTTATAGTGTATTTGTCTACTTACTTGTCTAAATCTCCACATTGATATATAAAAAAGTTTTAAAACAAGAATCGAGTCATCATCTTGGCTACATACCCAACACTTTCAGTAGAAATCTATAGAGATTTATAATTAGTATATTCAGAATCAAATAATGATCAATTAATGAAGAGAAAAGCTTCACTGCCAATCTCTGTAAAAATGGAGATAGGCGGACATTGAAGTCACTTTAAAATCTCCTTGCTTTGAAAGATAAGAAGTCCACTCATTCGCACATGCACGAATATATGCCATTTTACCTACAAACATGTATAACAATGCATTTGCAATGGCTAGAAAGTTTGCCACACCGAAGGTTTCAGAATTTTAAATGATTAAGATGTCTAGTTATGTAATTAGGGTAACAGTTACTTGGGATTGTTTGGATTCATTATTGCCCTTACAACCTTACCTCTTTCAAAATGCCAATTAAATACTCCTCTAAATAGGAATAAATCATTTTAGGACAAGCCAGTTTCCTGAGTTAGCTAACACTTCTTGCATGCTTGATGAATTGACTCAAACAATGATGCCTGGCAGCTGGTAAATGCCATATTGGCTCTAACCATAACACCTGTCTCCTGAACCGAAAAGTGAGGCTGAACATATTTCTTCACAGTTTATTGCTCATGTGGTCAGCCACTGCCCTTTCAAAGTTGGAGGTGTTCAGCATAGATGGAGGCAGGAAGGATGGATAATGCATTTGAGGGTTTCCATCTCTAAGCTTGCTGTCCCACAAAATGAGGAAAGTGTCCCGTCAGATGCTGTGGGAGAAGGCCATCTTCTCTTCTGATGAGGCTGCATATGGGGTAGCTCGATTTTGCTTTTTATTTTCTGGGTTTGCGATTTATAAGTAGAGGCTCTAATTGCATACACTGCCAGCAGGTATGCTCAGTGAGGGCCTGATTACCCCTTAGATGAAGGTAATGCAGAGACAATGCCCTCACCTCCCTCAGGACCAACTCTTGACTCTCCTGATTGCCATTCCCATTCAGTCATGCAGTAGGCACAACCCACACCACCCAATCACAAACACAGACACAACTGAAAATGGAAAAGAAAAGTTCCCAGCAAGAGCGGCTCAGTTACTTCACCACAAGTAGCATTGATGGACACTCAAATCACTGTTTAGTGAAATAAAAATGACTTTCGGAAATAAAGCATAAAATATAGTGTGCAAACAGTTCTCTCTGATTACACTTTCATATTTTTTTGATTGTGTCCTCTTGATTTCCGTTGAATTTATGATATATATTATGCTGAAAAGACTCAAGAATAATTTCCTGTTCTATTCAAGTTAAGGTTTATTAGCATGCAGTTAATTATAACAACAATAATAGTGATGATGAAACCAGGAACAGAATCTACAGGATTCAATTGGTCTTTGGCTATTTTGTTTTTTACAGCACTGTCTGGAAGTCAAAAAAGCACTACCACTTTGTAATCAGTTATGCAGTTTGAATTAACCATTTTATATCTGTATGCTTCAGTTTTCTAATCCGTAAATGGTCAATACAAGGCATCCCATCCTTATTGTTTTTTAGGGATTTCTGAGAATCTAAGGATGTCCATTTTCTTCTTAGAATTCCTTCCTTACAGTGTTTTTCTTGGCTTTCCTCCAAATGTTCTGTATGGCAGCCCTTCCTCCTGGATGCTTATAACGTCTCATCTGGACTTGTATGATAGCTTTACTCTTGACTTCTCCCCTCGCTTCTCCTCTCTCTCTCTCATCTGTTTTAACCACAGTTGACATGTCAATCTTTCTGACACTTAGCTCTGATCCTGGCCCTATCCTTATCAAGAATAGTTAATTTTTCAAGTGTCTAGAAAAGATCATTGAAAAAGAAATGGGTAATTACTATGTTACAATGTGCATTGATGACTCTTCTCCTTCACAGCTCTTGTACCACAGCATTTGGGAGGTGGGAGTCATCCAAGCTCCTCATAGCTGTTACTAGATAATTCTCCTACCATCCTCCCACAGATGCATATTACCAAACCACACCATCCATATTAATCCAATTGCAGCCAATTCACCATTGGCCTACTCCTCTTCATTTCTTAAATATTTGAGCATCACTTACTCTCTCCACTACTCCTAAGTCAATATCTACACAGATAGCCATTATAACAGTGACCTCCAAGTCCCTTGATCTCCTCTCCTTCAAGCTCCCATGACCGATCTCCACTCAGTCAAGGTGTGTGTATGTGTGTGTGTGTGTGTGTCTGTGTGAGTGTCAGCAATGGTATTACAT
The DNA here is from genome assembly GCF_001890085.2 of Hipposideros armiger. Lineage (NCBI taxonomy): Eukaryota > Metazoa > Chordata > Mammalia > Chiroptera > Hipposideridae > Hipposideros > Hipposideros armiger. Next base: position 2,970,222 of record NW_017731492.1, on the reverse strand, counting down.
CCTTAATCTCAAGATCAAACACTTATTTTATCCAGCATTTCATATATTTCCAACTCATTCCCTCAAGTATCTGATTCCAACAATTTTTTAACCCCACTAGGAGATATAATTTAGTGAGCCACCCTCTTTTTCTATCCCTTGCCTAATTTACATTCTCATCTCTCTCCCTAGCAAACTTAAATCCCATATCCCTTCATGATAATCGCTTTCTTCCACTCACCCTCACATTCCTTGCATTCTCATGACTTTTCATGCCTGAAAAATTCTAACACTGGTAAATTCCATCTTGATGTCAACTCAGTACCTGCCTACCTGAAGATGTAGGGAAAAAAATACTCAACCATGCTAATTGGTTTCCATTTAATTTAAGACCACTTACTTCAATTGGACCCAACAATCACACTGTGTTTGTAACATGTCCTCCTTCCCCACACGCCTAGCACTTCCCATTCTTGTGCTCAGATAATGACTTGACTGAGAAAATATAGTGTTTGAAAAGAACTTCTAGGTATGCCCACCACCTTATTTACCCCCAAAATTGCAAAGGTGTCCATATAATCTATCCTCTTGCTTTTACTACAGATAAATTTCCCCTGACCCCATGTAAGTCCATGACCTCTAGTGCTCCGCTTGGGCACTAGAAACCACCCATCTCCTCTTGCCTAAAATGTTATTCCAACTATTTGTTGCTTTCTACTGCATCAACATTGTTTTCCTATCTACATCCCTCTTTCCCCGCAGTGTAAAAATGTGTTCTAATTTCTCATATTAAATAGTTTTATCCTCTAGCAGCCACCCCATTTCTTTCATTCCCATATCTCAATAAGTTGTCCTTACTCCCTTTTCTTATATCACTTCCTCTCCCCGCACTTCATGATCCAAGTGAACCTAGACTCTTACTTCCACCATTTGAATAAAATTTCTCTTGTCAAGGTCACTAATGATGCCACATAGTGAAATGTAATGGTTGGTTGTCAGTTTTCCCTTTATCAGCAATGCTATACATGATTGACTGCTCCCTTTGTCTTTGAAACACTTGGCAACTAGGGCATAGTACTCTCCTCATTTCCCTCCTCCTTCCTTACCCCTTATTTTTATCTTCTTTGCCAAGTCTACTTCATGTTCCTTTTTAAACACAGGAATACCCCAAGGCTCTGTTCTCAGGCCTCTGCTTTATCCAGGCTTAGTTCTTGCCTGAAATAGTAGTCTTATTGCTTTAAATACTATCTAAATGTGGATGCCTGCCCAAATGTTCATATCCTGGTCCTCTCTCCTGACGTCCAGATTCATACTTACAGCTGAACTCTTGTCATCTCCATTGGGATGTCTCATAAATAGATCAAACACAACATATGCAAAACAGGTTCCCGATTTCTCCACCCCCCCCACACACACACACACACCTGCTCTTCCGAGTGTTCCCCTTCTTACTAAACAGCAACCTTTCAAATGCACCAGGCATCTCACTAGTCAGGGCCTTTGCCACGATCTTCCTTCAGCCTTGAAGTCTGTTTCCCAGCATCAACATAGCTTGCTCCATGATGCCCTTTGTCTTTGCTCAAACGTCACCTCCTCAGTGAGACTCCACTGATCCTCTTCCCCCAAAATCCTTATCTTTCTTCCCTGGTTCTTTTTTATCCATTTCCTTGATCAATATTTTACTTATAAGTCTTTGGTACTAATTTGTATTGAATATGAACTCCATGAGGTTTTGTGCACTGCAAAACACCATGCTCAGAATACTGATGGGTACATAGTCAACTTGCAGTATATATTTGTTAAATGAATGAATTCAGACTACTACTGGATTAAATTTAAAGATATATTTTGGGAGAGCTGGCAAGCTGACATGAATATATTCCTATCTACAGGATATATTTCTTCAAAAAACTTATTTTTCAATGTTTCCACACGGTGACATTTCTGACCTAATAATTGATCTTGCTTCTGTAGCCTCTATTCCAAGAAAGGCAATGCCCACATATAGGTTCAGGCTTAAAAAATAGTACTTAGTGTCTTGTCCTGTGGCTGAAACTAACAATAAGTCTAATAAGATAAATAACAAAGAGAAGGTTAAAAATCTTTCTTCAATCCTGAGTAATTACTATTGACCTAAATCTCTTCAGTAAGCATCTTTTTGATATACTCAATGGCGTCTATTGCTTCTAGAGAGTGAACCAAGGATTGCTCTGTTCTAGGAAAATCAATGTTGCACTTGATGAAATTAGTTAAAGAGTCTCTGTTTAGATATTCTATCTTCAATTCAGCTTGGTTTAACATATGTTAGAAAGCTTTCCTATGCTCAGTATTGTGGCAGGCACTACGAAAATATAGACAAGGTAGTTATTAGAGAGCTTTCAATGGAAATGTTAGACATATCATAAACACATCTATCAAGGGGCCAATGACATAATGAATATCAACACAGTGGTTTAATCATTAACATGTAATACTAAGAACAGTTCCAAGATTACACAGATAAAATTGTTTAAGTAATGCCAGATATTTATGGCAGGTTGGGGTCTGCCTATCATAAAAGAAACTAGACAACACTTTGTTATCCTTTAGTTTACCATGTAATTTTATGTCAAATTGATGAGAATCTCTCTAATCATTATTTATTGATTGCAAATGATGCATACTATGGAAGCGATACAGAGTAATAAATACACAGCTTGGGTTAAAATCTGGCTTTGGCTATGATAAACTATCTGGGTGACCTCTATTGAGTAAATTTGCCTCTTAAAATCTTACTTTTTTATAGTCAACTGGTCTTTGACAAAGGAGCAAAAGCAATGCAACAAAGCAAAGATCATCTTTTCAACAAATGGTGCTATAACAACTTGATATCCACATGCAAAAAAAAGTGAATCTAAACACACCTTAAACTTTGCACAAAAAAAGAAAAAGAAAACAGAAAAAAGAAAAAAGGAAAGAAAGGAGAGGGGTTTTAAAACACAGGTTTGCTGAGGGCTATGCTGAGGCCGTCCCTTCAGGGGAGTAATCTCGCAATTTATTTCCATGTTCTTCTCTATTAAAAAAAAAACTTTTAAATACAAAATTTTAAAAAATAATAAAATAAAATAAAAAACACGGGCTGGCCGAGTGGCGCATTGGTTAACAGCTGGCTTGGGACTCTAGAGGGCCCTGGTTCGGATCCCACATATAAGGGCCAGTAACACTGCCCTCTAAAAAAAAAAAAAAAAAAACACACACACACAAATTGATAACAACCTAAATGTAAAATATAAAACTATGAAATTCCTAGATTATAACATAGGAGAAAACCTAGATGAACTTGGATATGCAATGACTTTTTAGATACAACACCAAAGGCATAATATATGAAAGAAAAGACTTGATTAGCTAAACTTCATTAAAATTAAAAACTTCTGCTCTGTGAAAGACAATGTCAAGAGAATAACAACATAAGACACAGACTGGGAGAAAACTTTTGCAAATGACATATCTGATAAAGGACTGTTACCTCATGAATACAAAGAACTCTCAAAACACAAGGAGACGAAAGCAAACAACCTGATTAAAAAATTGGCCAAAGACCTTAATAGATACCTCTCCAAAGAAGATATATAGATAGCAAAGAAGCATATGAAAAAATGCCCCATATCATATGTCTTCAGGGAAATGCAAATTAAAACAACAATGAAATACCAATGCACGCTTACTAGAATGGCCAAAATCTGAACATTGACGACATCAAATGCTGGAGAGGATATGGAGTCACAGGAACTCGTATTCATTGCTCATCAGAATGCAAAAAGGTACAGATACTTAGAAAGACAATTAGGTGGTTTCTTACAAAACTAAGCATTCTCTTATCATATAATCCAGCAATCATGCTCCTTGGTACTTATACTTATATACACACAAAAATCTGCTCTTAGATGTTTATAGAAGCTTTATTCTTAGCTACCAAAACTTGGAGCCAGTCAAAGATGTCCTTCAGTAGATGGATAAATGAACCGTAACAAATCCAGGCAATGGGGTATTATTCAGTGCTTAAAAAAATATGAGCTATCAAGAAATGAAACACCATGGAGGAAACTTAAATGAATATTATTAAGTGAAAGAAGTCAATATATTATATAATGGAACATTATAAATATAATGATGACTGCGTGTCATTATATACAGGGGTGCCAAAAAATGTAGCCAAGTGGACAATTTGGTAAGCGTTGCTCAAGCAGTAGTTTGCCATAATCAGAAGTGTCCGAACGCTGATGGTAACCACTTTGAGCACCTCTTGTAATTGCAGAAGTCAAACGTGACTTGTATTCATCTGTTGTTATTGGTATATACAAGTATTGAGTATTACAATTTTAATATAGTTTTCTCTTCTTAAAATGTGTATACATTTTTTTGGCACCCTCTGGATTTGTCCAAACCACAGAATGTACAACACCAAGAGTAAACCCTAATGTAAACTACGGACTTTGGGTGATATTAATGTGTCCATGTAGATTCATCAGTTGTAAAAAATGCACTCCCCTGGTGGGGGAGGGGGATTTGATAATGCGGGAGTCTATGCATATGTGAAGGCAGGGGGTATATGGAAATCTCTGTACATTCCCCTCAATTTTGCTGTGAACCTTAAACTGCTCTTAAGAAATAAAGACAATTAAAAAAAAAAAAAGAAACTTACCTTCTCCTCCCTTCTCCTCTATCAATTGATAATTACACTATTGGGTTGTCAGAAAAGTCATGACGTATTTTGTCTATGTTTTTCAAAGGTCATTTATTTATATAAAGAAAAAGATGAATCAGTGATATATTGCCCATTTTGTTCCATAACCTTTTGCCACCTTTCAGTGAGCTCCATAATTCCTTGTTCATAGAAGGACCTGTCTTTATTGGCGAAAAACTGAACAAGGTGCTAATTTACAGCCTCATTTGAATTGAACGTTATACCACACAAGGAGTTTTGAAGAGAGTGAAACAAGTGGAAGTCTGATGGCACAAGGTCAAGCGAGTATGGTGGGTGTGGCAACACATCCCATCCAAGCTCCAATAATTTTTGATGGGTGATCAAAGTTGTGTGTTGTCTCCATTGTCACGATGGAACACAACTCCTTTATAATTAACAAGCTCCTGATGTTTCTGGATGATGGATTCATTCAAACTGTCCAATTGCCAACAGTACACATTCAAATTGATTGTTTGGTTCCTTGGTAGGAGCTCAAAAAACACGACACCTTTAAAACCCCACCACACTGAGAGCATAACCTTCCTCTGATGAATGTCTGCTTTCAACGTCATTTGAGGCGATTCATCGCATTGGGACCAAGACTGTTTGCGCACCACATTGTTGTAAACAATCCACTTCTCATCACCAGTTATCAGTCTCTTCAATAAAGGATCATTTTCCTCATGTTTAATGAGCATATTGCAGATGTTTCTACGTGCCGTCAAATGAACTTCTTTGAGTTCATGCAGAACCCAAATATCAAGCTTGCTTACGTATCCCAGCTTCTTCAGGTGGTCGTGAATGCTTGAATGATGGATGTTCAATGTTTCTGCAATCTCTCATATCGTGTAATGTGGGTTTGACTCAATCAACCTCGGTGGGTCTCCCTGACCGAGGAGCGTCATTGAGATCAAAATCACCAGCACGGAATTTTGTGAACCGTCATTTACACTGATGTTCTTGTAGAGCATTGTCACCGTAAACTTTATGCAACTTTTCACAAGCTTGACACGTGTTCTTCCGTTTATGGAAATAAAACAGTAAAATATGCCAAAAATGCAGTTTAGTCTTCATCTCCAACTTGTTGTAAAATCTCCAAAACTCAACCAAATCACTCAATTTTTTTTTTAGAATGAAGCTAAAACTGTCAGCTGTCAAGTGACATAGCAATAACATAGATGCAAATGACTCTAGTACTTCCAAAAATGAACTAGTGCCATCTGTCGCAAACATGCGTCATGACTTTTGCGAAAACCCTATATTTTATGGTGCTATGGTAAAGATTTAATATAAGGTAAATACATTTTTTAGAGGATATCAGTGATAGTTATTATTAGTAGCAGCAGGGCTAGTGTATGTTCCGTTCTTCGTGTAACACAGCTCACCAACCTGATGGCAAAGATTTCATTCAGCCTATTTTGTGAATGTAGGTGTCTTTACTAATATTTGGTCACTTGTCTTATACACATAGTCCTTTTAATTTGCTTGTGGTTCTCATTAGATTTACTGCCCGTAGGGGTAGGACCAGCCTCCTCTCTTTTTGCAGCTCCATAGAACACCCAAGGCAGTATACGTACTCCACACAGAGAGTTTTAATAAGTTTTCAGCCCTGCGGCTATTTTTTCAGAGTTAAAATAGTTATAGAAAAGCACAGACTGACAAATGGGCTATGAAGGCATGGGCAGTAAAGATTTACAGCGGGAATGGCATTTCTCTTCCCGGTAGAGCAATTGCTATGTTCTATTTCAGATATTCGGAGGTTTTGCAAAATTTATGGGAATAACCCAGACATCTATTATCTCCCCCTTTATCCCATTTACTGAAGCACTCGTTCCAGGAACTTCCGAATAAACAACAGTGAAAATACAGCTCTGTCTTAGGTGTTTTGGCTTCTGTTGTCTTTATGACTAAAAGCTCTAGCTCTTTAAAATTAATATCAAATAAATTTCAACTCTTGTGGAAAATGAAATTATACCACATCAGTCAAGTGAGAGATTCTGCTGTAAAACTGCTGGAGGAACAGAAAAATGTCGCCAGTGGGGGGAAAAAAGCCCTGCTTGTTAGCATTTTTTATACCCCTAAATGCCTCCTCAAAAGAGAGTAATGAAAAGTCTGTGGGGGTGGAGGGTAACACGTGTCAAAAGCGCTGTCAGATGTGCTCAACAATGCTCTAAAACAAGATATGGCTGACGAAACATCAAAGAAGACCATCACGGCTAATGTCAAGCACACCTTTAGACCCCTCTGGGGCCTCTCAATTAGCTCTAGCAGTCGTAATATGTGTACATTACCATCGGAGAATGCTTATTTTAAAAATCTAATTAAATATTAAGAAGGCAATACACATCCTTTCAAGTGATTTTATACCATAATTAGAAACAGTTAATCACACGGACCAAGAGAATGCTATCACTGGCTCACAGAGCACCTTAAGTGGCACTGAGACAGGGAATATATCAAACTGCAGACATGATGTGTTTTATACTTACTCATTGTTGGCCCTTCTCTTAATGAGAAAAATCTTAGAGACCCAATTTCCATCATAATGTAATTTGCATACATTTGTTACAACCACCTATTGCATCTTTAATGCCTTTTTCACCCTTAAGCAAAGAGCTTCGGGTAGGAAATTCTCAGTGTATTCTTCTAGAAAAACCCAAATCTAGAAAACTGTCCAATTCTAGTTTTTTTGACCTGGAGAGTAACTGTATAACCTTTCTATCAAAAGGAAATAATCATAACTGATTCTGTGCCTAGAAAGTGTCCAATTGCCAACCCCAGTAAACAAACATTATTACCTCAGCGAATACATGCTCTTTCCAGCCTCCAAACATCCTTTGTCTTAATTTCCTGCTTTTACAGCAAAACTATTGCCAACTCCACCATTATTCCTACTTTAGTGCTCCAGTGAGGGCTATAATATAGTGTGGGCTATCATTCCCCTTCCCAACATGTGACCCTCCTCTTCTTCTGAGAGGCATGTCGACTTCTCCCAGCCACTACCTTCAAAGTTATACTTCCAAATGCACCTCTTCCCTTCATATTACAGACTGTTTCCAATGCCCTCCATTTCCAAAATGATTCCTAGATCTTCAAAATAGACTGAACAACCAGAAGACTCAGGTTGTTGTCAATTCAGCAATTGAGGACAATCACATAGTCTTATAAGGTTTATTTAAAGTCTCTGAAAAAAAGTCCCAAATGTTTCACTTTTGTGTCAGTAGGTAATTTTTTTTTTAATTTATCCTCCTTCCCTTCTGCATGTATGTCTCTCTCCCTCTCTCTCTCTCTCTCTCTCTCTCTCTCTCTCTCTCTCTCTCTCTCTCTCTCTCTCTCTCTCGCTCTCTCTCTCTCTCCTAGAAACCATACTGAAAAAATAAAAATATAAGCTCTTTAAGGGAAGAAACTTAGGGGCTGAGACCTATTGATATAAATACTAAATATACATTTGCTACTTTAGAATATGGACTTGCTACCTGATAACAAACTTTCTCTAATATTTACTATGCCAAGGTCTGGATCTCTAACTATGGATTTCCTCTGACTATCTCCCCAGCAAACACTCCATTTCTTTGGGTAGATCTTTCTGATTCCACAAGTTGACACACCCACTGTCCGGGTCTTGCTTTTTGGCTGATTTTCCTTTAACTCTCAGCACCGGCCCCATTAGAGAGTTCTTATTTGAAGGTTCCTCTGTTCACTCTTCTAAGATCTTAAACTTTAAATCCTAATACTTTACTGACATAACCATGGTAAAAGAGTGATTCTCAGTAGCCGAGAAACAGGAAGCATTCTAATTTAAGTGAAACTTCTAGCAATTAGTTAATTGCAGGTTAACTTGAAAGTGTTCAGTATGCCTTTTTGGGGTTCTATAATTCAAAGCAGTTTTATAAGGTTTCAAGGCTGAATTCTGAATGGGTTCCATATATAGAAATTTGCTTCAAAGTTGTATGTGTCATATAATTTTAGAATAGAAAATATTATTGGCCAAATGGAAAATAGTTAAGTGATTATTATAAGCATACATATTAAATAAAGAGTACATGTATTTGGAGTTATGCCCTTCAAATGACATATATTTGTACTGCTTGAATAGAACAGATTTAGGTATAATCATTTGAATCACCAAGTATGTTTTTTTAAGTCATTACATAGTAAGAAGATATTTGAAAAGTTTATGTAGAATCAAAACTATGCAATTATATTGACTTTTGAATATTCTACACAAACTTTATGTTCATTACTAATCAGAGGTTTTAGGTTTAAAATATCCAATCCATTTATTTAAAATAGCAATTCATTTTTTCAACTACAATAGCAAACTAAACAATTCTATGCTTATCTCTCCTTTTATTAAGAGTTAAACAGGTATTTTTTGAAGTCATCACCAACTAAACCACCGCTAATTCACAGATTAACCAGGGGTATCCTGAGCTAAGCTATGTCAGTTTTTGAAGGTTGAACTAGATCTACAAGAACCAGAGCCAGAAATGAGTAAACCTGTTTCTTGAGCTGAAATGCCCTTAGTGCTTATATACTCACCAAGGCTCCCCTTGCTACTTTCAATGTTGCTGACACCAAATCCAGAATGACTTAGATTGCCTGCAAAGAGCAGACAACGCGAGGATACTTCTTGAACAGAGTTACAATCATCCAGTAGGTGTCTCTAATACTACAGATGAAGAAACTGGGGTCAAATGAACATTGTTGTACTTTACTTTTGAACCAAGAAAGGGAAGGGAATTACAAAATAATTCTAAATGACAAGCCTATTATAACTTGCAATTCCATTCAACACATATTTATTGAGTGTCCAAAATATGGAGTTTCATAACATAGTTAATGATCTATGTGAAAATGTGCTGAGTCTAAAACAAACAATGTGCTCTTTTAATGATTCTTCTTTAAACTTTTTATCTAAAGTTTAATGATTTAAACTTCTGAAGTAGAACATGGCTATCACTATATTGAGCTAACTTCAATCTCAAGTTTGTTTTGTATATATTTTCAAAGATATAAATCTGAGCAATACACAGAAAATGAAGAAATAAGTATTTAAAGGAGAAATTTCTACTGAAAGTAGGGGTAGGGACAGTGTTACGTAAATGATGTCCAATCAAAATCCCTCAGATGCAGGCAACATGTGCTGTACTGTTGCTTTACCTCTGAGTATTTTCTGATGCCAGTTGTGACACATATGAAGGCTAAGGTGATTATCAGACTCTTAACATAATCCTTTAGTTAGGAAAATTCCCATTTACCAATATCTCCTTCTCAATCTGATCTCTAGAACTGCAACCTGATAATAGCATAGCTGAATGCACTTCTTACATATTGCAGTTATACAGTCAGCTTAAATAATCATCATCAGAAAACTCTATTATGGGATTGTCCAACTTACATGGGAAGCTAAAAGTTTTCCATACTTTTTCTTGTTATATAGGTGGCTTAATAATCCAGACTAATTCCATCTCTTTCAGACAGAAAAAAAAAATGTAATATCAAGATGCTAAATCTCAGTAGTATTCTGTGAAAAGCTTAAAATGTATCCAATGGATACATATATTTTACCTCTGAAACACTAGAATTATAGACTGTTTATTTAGTACAAAAGTGTTAATGGATGAGTAGTTATAGCTTTGTTGTATCTTCCACAGGAGGAATTTCTTGTTGACCACTGGCTTTTACTCATTTCTTGCCCATCAACCTATAGTCACAGAGGATTGAGCATCTCCCCTGGGCCTCAGTTAGCAACTCTGTGGAAAGAAATGGTGTACTGAAGGAGAATATGAGAAGTACCCAGGCTTATTAAGATTTACCTTGGCTAGGTAGACTACTGTTTAGGTTGAAGGGGGGTGGGGGAACAGAGTAGAATGAAGATGAGAGGATCTAGAAGAGAGACTAGAAAGCATGATATGTGCCTGGTAAGAATCCAAATAATATGTTCCTTTTTCTATCAGCAAGGTATCGAGTCTTCATCTGTTTGTACATTAGGTTATGAACAGAAATTGTAACTTTGAATTGGTGACTCTGTAGATCCTGTCAAAGTCCTAGGCATGAAAATAGGTATTTGATAAAGACTATTTAAGGAACACACTATTTCTTGTCCTTGAGAGAACATGTATCTGAGGCTTGACATTAGGTACAAAAGACACACACACACACACACACACACACACACACACACACACTTATCAACACCATCACTCTGTTAATTTAATCATCTGCTTTTGGCTTTCATTGAAAACCGATAGAATATTTTTATGAAGACTATTTTTTGCACTTTTTACAAATTCACTGTTCAGATATAATTTATTGTCCTTAACTCTTGTTTTGGTATCCATGTGATAAATTCCTTTATAGTCATTAATGCCCAAAACATTGCCATTCTTTCAGTGACTTTTGTATTTTATGTTGCCTACGAATAAAAATTACACAGCCTCACTTTTTACCATACTTGCCTCACTTTTGGGAGCTCAGATCTAAATTTTAAGTTCAATCATACAAGCTGCATTTTCTTATGTATGTTTCCTATTTTGTATGATTTTAATTATATATTTCTGTTGTGAGATCTTTGTTTTATACCTTTCTTAACAAAATAAACTGCAAATGAATGAAATATATATTTTAGTGTGTGTCAGTAAAGCTTGTCGGTTTTGTGTATGTGCTGGTGTCACTGTGTTTAGTTTTGTTTTAAGAAAAAGAAGAGAGTCTCTAAGTGGCAAATGAGTTGTAAGAGTAGTAATAGGTTATAGCATAAAACTCAGTAATAATTTGAAAGAAAACATAGGTTAGAAAATGCTGCTTGCCTCATTTGTCTTCAATGTTCCAAATTTAACAAAGTAACCAGATTATAACAGAATAAAAAAATTTCTTTCTAAACCCATCAGCTACATATTTATATGGGATTTTGAGATCAGAACATGCTGCAATAACCCTAACTTTCAGATTGCATTTTCAGTTGAATAAGATAATAATAGTGTCGGGGGGTGAGGGGAGTTTAGATTAGTTTACAGGCTGGAATGAATTGGAACTATAATTTCTTATTTGATCTTGTCAGTCAGCCCTGTTCATTTTGATTCATTTCTCCCATTTAGACACTAGATTAATCTGAACCATATCAGTTACTAGGAAAGTCTGACTGCTATGTAATTTCTCCAAGGTTTATTAATTCAGGATAATACACATGGAAGCTCATGCAAGAGTTCCTACCACTTGGCTTATCCATTTAATTCCAACACCAACAGAAGGGAGGTACCTTGAGAACAAAACAAGGAACCTGGAGGTTGGTGTTAAAATATGTTTGTTGCATCCCTTTAAAACTCACAAGTCAATTAGCTACACATAACACATTTCTTTCTCAAGACACTTATCCAAATGCTACTATAAGCTGATGCCTGCACATGGCACGCATATGAGAAGACATGCAGCCTTGATGGCTCATCTCACAGGATTAATTCAGCATATAGCTTGGTAATCAAGATGAAGACAATCAAAACTCATCCTATATCCTACTCACACATCATATGTTAATTAGCATCTAATATGGAATTCTGCAACCATATTGGGCACATATCAAAATGAAAATTTAGGGCCGGCTGAGTGACTCAGTTGGTTAAAAGCTCGCTCAAGAGTTTGAGCTCTGAGCAACAGCAGTTCGATTCCCAGCCTGAGCTGAGCAGCCGCTGAGCTGCCAACCGGTGGCAGGATGGCTCAGCTTAAAAAAAAAAAAATGAAAATGTATATTGCCATGGATAATGGGTTTCAGCCAATAATATTAACCATGTATCTATGACATTAAAAATGTGTGTTGCCTGATTACTTAAAGATACTCTATGGACATAGGAGAGAGAGAGAGAGAGAGAGAGAGAATATGAGTATTATGCTAATCCATATTTTCAGAACTGGTAATTTATAAGCTAGCAGTGACATCATCAGGACGGCCACATATGTCATTTTTGGCATCAGTCCCCTCACAAGAAGACCAAATAGCAACTATTGATACACAAGACATCATTGTGAAAAATCCCAGAACATGGGATGAGGCTGAAACACGCCCCTGAGCCACAGAGACGGAGGACTGAGGAGACAGGTAAGAGGAGCAGCCGTACTCTGACCAAACCCCCCGCCCCCAGTCGGCACGGCACAGTGCCTCACCAAGACGAACCACCTGGGCCTATGGTGTCTCCAGTGAGGGGGAAAGATTCCAAGGAAGCACATGGCATGGTGCTTCCCAGGAGGCCCACTTGGGTCTCACCTCGCAAGGATCACAGGGGAAATCTCTGGGGCTTGACCACTGAAGATCAGATGGAAACAGAAAAGACAGAGCAGGGAGTACAGCAACCAGTGCTCAGATGCTGACAGACCTCATTTCTCCTCCTCAGAGCTGCAACTGAGAGGAGATCCCGCCAGCACCTCTGCCCGCGTGCTGAGAGGAGGAAGTGGCCCTGTCTGGCTAGGGAGTTCAGTGGGCAGTTCTGCCTGGTTCCAGTCCCCAGCCCACGGGGCTGTACTGATCTTCGAGACTGCTCTACAGGCCAACCTGGGCAGAGAATCAAATTTGAAGCCCCACCTATTATTGAGCATAATAGCCTCCAGTCCTGCCTGACCAAGAAGTCTAGCCAGAGAAACTAGGCAGCCAAGTAGCCCATTGTATAGCCATGTCTGCAGCACCAGTGCCTAAGAATAGATCCCAATCTGCAGCTCTGTTGATCTGTAGAGCCAACCCAGTAGCTCTTACTGGAGCTCAGTGGATAGTATTGCCAGATTCAGGTCTCCAGCCAGCAGGCCACTGGCAGCATAGCCTAATCTGGGCTCAAAGCAATTTCCCAGCCCTGCGCAACTGCTGAATACAGCCTCCAGTCCCCTGCAATCAGGAAGCCTGACCAGAGAAGCTGGGTAGCCAAAGAGCCCATTCCACAGCTGTGCTTGGGCAAGGAATTAAGCCACCAGCTCTGCCCAGCTGTTAAGTATAGCCTCTGGCCCCATATGGCATATTTTACAGAAACAGAAAAAAAGCAATCCTAAAATTCATATGAAACCAAGAAGACCCCAAATAGTCAAAGCAATTCTGAAAAAGAAGAAAGGTGGAGGCATCACACATCCTGATTTCAAACCACATTACAAAGCAAGAGTAATTTTTAAAAGTATGATACCGGCATAAAAACAGACACATAGATCAATGCAACAGAACCAAGAGCCCAGAAATAAACCCTTGTATATACAGTCAACTAATATTTGACAAGGGAGCCAAGAATACTCGATGGAAAAAAGACAGTATTCAATAAATGTTGTTAGGGAAACTGAATAGTCACATGCAGAAGAATAAAACTGGACCCCTATTTTACAATACTCACAAAAATTAACTCAGAATGGATAAAAGACTTAAATGTAAGGCCTGACTTCATAAGTCTCCTAGAGGAAAACACAGGGGAAATCTTTTTGAAATTGGATTTGGCAATGATTTTATGAATATGACACCCAAAATCCAAAACAAACACGTGGGAGATTACATCAAACATAAAAGCTTATGCACAGTTCAAGAAACATCAACAAAATACAGACAACTTATGGAATGGGAGAGTATACTTGCAGATCACATATCTGATAAGGGGTTACTATCTAAAATATATAAGGTATTCATACAACTCAATATCAAAAAAAAACAAAAACAAATAATCCAATTACAAAATGGGCAAAAGACCGGAACTGACAATTTTCCAAAAAGACATACAAAAGGCTAACATGAACATGAAAAGTTGCTCAACATAACTAATCATCAGGGAAATGCAAATCAAAACCACATGAGCTATCACCTCACATTTATTAGAATAGTTATTATAAAAAAGAAAAGAAATAACAAGTGTTGGCAAGGATGTGAATAAAAGTGCACCCTTGTGCACTATTGATAGGAGTGTAAATTGGTACAGCCACTGTGGAAAATATTACGGAGGCTCCTCAAAAAAAGACATTTTTTTTAGTACCAGAAATATCTATGATGGGCATCCTTTTGTATAATCTTTGCATTTACATTCCTAGAAGTGAAATTAATGGATTTAAAAGCTATATATTTCTTTCGTAAATAGATTTGTTAACACAAGCTAAGTAGAGATATAATAGCCTATAGAAAAATAGAGACTACAAAACCAGTCAATCAACAAAATTAATCTCATTCTACCATGATGTAACATTGAGAAAAGAAAATCAATAACACACTTCATTATTTTCTTTTTTAAAATTATAATTTTTCCAGTAATATAGTTTCCTGTGTCACTTCTAGGCTTCAAAAATACTTTTAATAAGTGCTAATTGATATACTGTAGTATAATATCCTTCTTTAAACAGCCCATTCTGAATTAATTTAATTTACACTGTTGAATAATGTATTGAAATTGTGTTCAGGTAGGGTTACTATGGAAAACTACCAGCAATAATAGAAACAGTAAGTGTTTGAATGTAAGATGATAATAAACTCTTACAGCACTCCAGGATTCCAATTTCAGAGACTTAACATTATCACTCATATGCATAAACATAAGTATTTCTGTCATTGTAAGCCCATAAGTTGTATCCTACTGTGGTAAATGTAAATGACACTTACAATCATGTTTAATCCATACTCATACTATAATTACCATGAAACACACAACAAACTATTTTCAGGAGAGAAAACGCTCCATGTCTGTTATTGAAAATGTCTGCTCTCTATAAGGGAATGGGTTTAAGGGTCCAGTCGGAGGGTCATATTTATAGCACAACAATAAATCCCGTTTTTCTCACATTAAGCAACACTGAATTAGAAGTTTTAGTTAGATTTCTCAACTAAAAATAAGGGCTTCTCTTTCAAACTCTGATACATTATATGACTGATTGAACTCTGAATAGATTTTTAAGAATTAAAGAACTTTCATTTCATAGAAAACAATTTAAATTGGGTAACCCAGGTTAAATTACTTTAGAGATTTTTTTTTCATTCTGCACTGGGAAACAATCAAGTTACCTGCATATTAATATTTGAAGACAGTTATCTGAGAATTAGCTTGTATCTGACATTAATGAAACTGAGACATGCTAGTAGATAAGTATACTAAACCATTAATACACTGAGAAAAAATTTCACCAGCTACCCTGTTAAATCTATTTATAAAGTTATCAACCCATCCTTTTCTCATTAGGAGACACTAGAAATAAAATTATCTAATTGTATTCTAACTGGAACACTGGTTCTTAGACTAGACGAAGAGGCATCTTATAATTTTCTAAGCATAGCAAAACATTTTACATATACGGGCCAAATCTTCAGTTTGTGAAAAAAATGTAGAATTAATTTATCTGAATTAATCCATCAAAATTTTCTATGAATAACTAAATTATATGCAGCCAATTAAAAATGATAATTTAACATTTAAAAGAGGCAAACTAATGGGTAAAAATGAAGTATTTTAAATGACTTTCTTCTACGCCCAGGTCAGAAAATATTTTTAAGAAGGGTCATACAGTAAGGCTTTGTAGACAATGCAATCTCTTTTATAATAACTCCACTTTGTTGTTTTAGCAAAAAGCCGCCATAGACATTGTATAAACAATGTGTTGCAATAAAACTACAGAGGGTGCCAAAAAAAAAGTATACACATTTTCAGAAAGGAAAACTATTAAAATTTTAATACTCAGTATATACTGATAAGAAAAGATGAATACAAGTCATGTTTGACTTCTGCAATTAAAAGAGGTGCTCAAAGTGGTTACCATCAGCATCCAGACACTTCTGATTATGGAGAACTGCTTGAGCAACATTAACCCAAGTGTCCGGTTGTATCCATTTTTTGTCACCTCTGGTATTTGCAAAAACAGGCAGAGGGCTGGATCTGGCACATAGGCCATAGTTTGCCAAGCTCAGGTCCATGCCAACCGATAAACTAAATCTTAAGAGGATATCATTTCCAGTGGCTTCAACATTTTCTCAATGGTAACATCTCTCCTCTATGTAGTGTGACTACTCCTGTAATATACCATCTCAGATGTTCCAAATTTTACTATGTTTCCCAACTAGTAATCTTCAAAAATGGCTGGTGAAAAATCTCTCCCAAAATAGATAATTTGAGTAATTAATAATAATTTTGATAAATTTACATGCCACATGCTCAAGACCTCTGGCTTGCAATAAGTTATCAGATTTAATAAAAAAATTAAATTCAAACTAACATAAAAATATTGGTAATCACAAGAACATGAAAAGTAGTGTATTCAACATTACTACTGGGAGAAAGTAATTTTCCCTTGCTTCCTGTTTCTTTAATTAGACACCCCCGGTTTGCCAGTCCGTTCTCTCATCATTTATCTTCAGAGGATGGGGATGACTGAATAATCTGATTGGTGGATTTGGGGAAAGAAACTGCACACACAGGGATTAGTATTTTCTGGGTCTGATCTCCTTGGAACACAAGAAGCACACTTTCCGTTCACTCTCTCTGCTCTGTAATAATAAGTTTACTAGGAAAGGTTTTCCCTGTCAGGGGGAGGTGTGTGCCTGAGAGTTGGTGAGAAGTCAGTATTACTGATGACAAAAGTTCTAGGAAGCCTACTATGTCCACACATCTAAGTGAGGCCACCTAATGATCCAGCTTGCATCAGTAACTATATAGCATTCGAATATCCTTTATGTTGTATCAGATAGAACTACGCGTATGTTTGGATACAAGTAAAAAAAAAAAAAAAGAAGTATGTGTTGTGGGGTAAATCGTATCTTGCAAAAATTCATATGTTGAAGTCTTAACCTCCAGTACTCAGAACGTGACTGCATTTGGAGATAGGGCCTTTAAAAAGGTAATTAAAGTAAAATGAGGTTATATAGGCAGGACCTAATCCAATATGACTGGTATCCTAATAAAAGGTACTGACACGTACAGTGGAAAAACAACGTGAAGACAGCGAGAGAAGGTGGCTGTCTACAAACCAAGGAGACAGGCCTCAGAAGAAATCAACCTTGCCAACACCTTAACATCCAACTTCTAGCCTCCAGAAGTGTAACAAAATAAATCTGTGTTATTTAAACCATCCAGCCTGTGGTGCTTCGTTAGGGCAGCCCTCCCAAACTACTGCAGAGTGGCTTAAGCAAGATAGGTATTTCTTTACTCAGGAAAGATAAAAAAACAACAAACACCTTAGTGGAGATCATGTATAACAGCGTTGTGGAGTCCTCAGAAATGCAAGTTCTTTCCATGTTTAAGATCCAGCCATTGCACTTCAGCCAGGAGGAAGGAAAAATATGAGAGAAACCTGGTCTTCATTCTTGTAAAAATATTTCTGTTTACAAGCCATCGGCAGTACTTAGATACACTGCTACACCTACTTACTGAGAGGGAGATTGGGCAATATAGTCATTATTTTAGGAAGTCACGAGCCCAGCTAAAAAGTTGTTCTCTTACTTAAGGAGAAGGGAATAGATATTGGCAAACAAGGAACTGTCACTCATTTGGATCTGAACCAAGGAAAGGAAGAAGTCACATAATTACCCCCTACAAAGCCAGCGACTTTTAAATGCAGATTTACCCAGAGCACTCTAGGTAGCTCTATGGAACAGGAAAGGAAGTGACATTTGGGATTGCATCAAAGACAGCTAGGAGTGGAAAAAAGTATTTGCATACAAGAAATTACCCTTAAAATTCACAAGAGCTGGCTTTTGAATTGGATTTAAGCATAGATAATTTGATTATTTTGACCATTTTCCTGGTTATTACCATTTGTTAGCTTCAACTCAATTATGTGGTGATACACTTTTGACCATTAAGACAGTTAACATTCATTCTTCTTGTCCACTTTAGTGAAAAAAACAAAGCATGACAAAACAAAACAATCATATGGTCTGTCAGTGTTAGAGCAGCATTTTCAAAGTTGTCTTGTGTCCCTAACCCTAGTCTAAAATCCATAGAAACGAAAATGTATTGATACAGGAATAAGAGAAAATTATTTAGGAAGTCACTATGGATAATGTCACATGAAATAAAGCATGTAAAAACACTTTGATAAATATTAAATACTATGTAATATAAAAGACACATTATTAGAAAGCAAGTCAATCATTAGTTTAAAACAAGTCATAGAAAGGCTTTTCCTGGATAAATGATACATTATGAAAGTTAAAATGTTCTATTGTGTTTTGCAATTAAATGCAAAGTTTCTTTGTGGAACACAGTCTGTTGATAAGTAGTATGTGAACATATTTTTGAGACCTTTAGAGATTAAGGCCATAGGTATTTTAATTAGGAAGTTATAAAAACTATATTTTTTAATTTTATTACTTATTTGACTCTCCTTAACTAATCAAAATACCTCATAATGCTAAAAGCCCCTTTATATTTTCTGTTTTGTGTGAAGAACAAACATGCATAATGATGTTCAACATTAGCTTGAGGTCTTGATGTTCAGTTCTCTATTTTTTATGATTATTGGGTTCTTGATTAAACTCTGTGCCTCCAAAGATACATTTCCTTCTGTTCTGATTTGTAATGAAAAAGAAAACAAAAAAACCGACACTGGCCTTTACTCAGAATACAGCCTTCTCTGGGACCCTGTTGTATAAATATTAACAATCTTTTTCCATGCTATAGTCCAATGTCTAGAGCCCTCTTCCTTTATCAAGGAAACTTCATTTCCCTACAAACAAGGCTTAGAATCCTACCACCTCTGTGGAATCTTACATTGTTTCTCATGCCCTAGTCCACAATGTGCACTGAAAACCAGGGTATTTAACCTGTACAAGTTGCTAGTCAAAGCTTCATGTGCTTTTTGATAAAGAGGAAAGTAATTGAAGAGAAACAGCTTTACTCTGTAATGGCCACACTTACAGTTGACACAGGAAGCTGTCGCCACAGCAATTCTAATGCTTTCTGGACACTGGTATTCTGCTTCCTTCCCCGAGACATTTCTCACTGTCACTTGTTGCAACTGTCACTACAGTCTAAGTGCACAAACCCAGCGTATCTTGGGAATTAATAAATGCTAATGAATAAGACTTTTGTCTTCCATTCCCACTGATTTGTCTTCCATTCTTTAACATCTGCACAGCAGGTGATGGCAGGCTATTAAAGCAGACATGAGGTTGAGTAATATCAGGGGCTGACAGCACCGTGATCTCCTTTCTTGGATTTGTTCTTTGTGTATTCATAGAAATAAATGATCATTTTTGACAGCTATTATCCACGCTTTACATAATTTAATAGCGTGTGGAAAAATTTTTATTCTCTTTCCATTTAGGAGAGAATAGATAATCAAAATGTATGAGAAAGTCAATTGAAGAGTGACTTGTTACAGACACCTTAAACATCATCTACAGTGTTCCTAACTATAGACTGATTTTCTTCTGTTTTACAGACATTCTGATCAAGTCCTTAGTAAAATACCATTTCATGAAAGTGACAATCACGTTTTCACAATAAATATAACCAACGATCAATCTTTGAAAAAATGAAATTTTCCAATGTAATTCTCTCCTACTATAAGCTAAGGGACTTAAAACTCTCTGGGAAAGAAATTGCTTGACTTCTACATGTTTTCAGAAAGCAATGTATGTGAAAAAAGAATACCCATAATTAGTCATAAAATGTTAATCCTCCTCCTATATACTGTTAAATATATACACATATTAAAACTGTCAGTTATAAAAGGAGATAATTACAAAAATGTAATTGTTATGGTACAAAATTTAAAACACGGGGCTGGGCCAGCCAAGTGGCTCAGTTGGCTAAGAGAAGGAGCTCTGAGCAGCGGAGTCACAGGTTCGATTCCCACATGGGCCAGTGAGTTGCTGGCCCCAAACTGAGTTGCTGCTGAGCTGCCAACGGTGGCAGGATGGCTCAGCTGGTGAGAGCATGTGCTCCTAACAAAAATGTTGCCAGTGCGACTCCCTCATGGGATGGTAGGCTAAGCCCCCTGCAACTAAGATTGAACAGGGCACCTTGAGCTGAGTGGCTGTGAGTTGCGGACGGGCCCAGGTGGTGACTGGACTTGGAGCTGAGCTAGCTGTGCCCTCCACAACTAATATTGAAGGACAACAACTTGGCTGTTCCCCTTCCCCGATTCCCCAACACTGTTCCTCTTCGTAATTCCCCAATAAAATCTTTAAAAACAAAAAACAAAAAACATGGGCCTGTTTTTCTAATATTGGAACAAAAACGAGAACGTGGAAAAAAAAACAGATTATACAGTTTTATTAAGATTAAATTCAGAAAAAAAAAGAGCTTTGTACTTATTAAGAGTTTTGTACAATTCAAGCACCTGCCAAATACTTACTTAAAAAATCACTCAGATATTAAGCCATTAAGAATGCCTGAAAATGATCCCCAAATCAGATATTATACTGGTGTAATATTTTTAAAAATATAGTAAAAATACAAGTTTATATTACATGTAAAAGACTTTTTCTTAATAATATTGTTAGCTATAGATTAAGCGAAACTTAAAAACACCGATTTTTGTTTTTGAAAACTGTGATAGCCAAAAAACTACAAATAAAATGGAAGAGAAGTTACCAGGCTATATTTTGAGGCAAATTTATCTTTTTAAAAATGTTTTTACCTATAACTATATAAGAATAATATAAATAAGTACACTTGTTTAAAAAACAAAACAACTAGGAACAGTCTAAGGAAAATATGAGAGGAGAAAGATTAAAGATTGAAGCAAAATAAATAACTTAAAAAAGAAACAAATATGACTTGAAAAAATTAAATCAGAAGGCTTGTTTTTTTGAGTGAGGAAATTAAATACATACCATTCTGGCAAGCACACAACAAAAATATCAAATATTTCAAATTATTGAATAAATATAATGCAATTCCAATTAAAATACCAGCAATGTATATTTTTTTCTTTGAGGAGCTGTTGAAGCCTGTACTGCTTTGCCTTACTCACTCTACACCGCTGATTCCTGAAGAGGGTCATTGTGTCCTGCTGGGCCTGCTCGTTTCTCTGGAGATGAACTGGCAGCCCTATGCTACGGTGGTTCCCACGTGCCTCTCTCAGTGGCTGCAGGAACGCTCCCACGCTCATTGGCGCTGGTGTGCTCTGGGATCCCGACCCAGGAGCTGCACTGCCTGTGGTCCTGGTGACACAGGATGGGCTGACAGAGACAGAAGGGTCAGGCACTTGGAAGCATTTCTGCCATAACTTCAAATTTTAATTGAAATTTTGGAATATGTTGAGTGAAATGAGCTACTGAATCCACTTGCACAAAGTCTTAAGGATAACCATGTGTCTATGTTTTCAGGTTGAATTTCCAGAACTAAACAGATTCTTAATTAGCATAAACTGAACAATGTATGAACCCCTTATAAACAGAAACTACAAAAAGTAGAAAGGATTCGGGCCGGCTGAGTGGCACGATGGTTAAGAACTGGCTTGGAATGCCAGAGGGCCCTGGTTCAGATCCCATATGTGAGGGCCAGTGACACTGCCCTCCACAGCTAAGATGCTGAACAACAACTCAACCTGGAGCTGGGCTGCCATGAGTCGCCAGCGACAGCATAGGCTGCAGCCCCTGTGACAGTGGGTTGCCATGGGCTATCATGTGTAGCCAGCAGCCAGCGTGAGCGGCCCTCAAGCCGCCGTGAGCAGCTGGCCATCCAGAAGCCAGCGACTGATATGCCTCGCCCGGGAAGAGCGCAATGATGGTGCCAACTTGGGCCAGTGAAGCAACATCCTCCACAACTAGACTGAAGAACAAAAGGACAGCAACTTGTCTGTTCCCCTTCCCCCAATTCCCCAGCACTGTTCCCATCCCCCCAATTCTCCAATAAAAATCTTAAATAAAAAAATTTTAAAAAACTAGAAAGGATTCAACCAAACTGGCTACATTTTAGAAAGCAAAACTTGTAAAGTTTCAACAATGTCAAATTTTAAAAATATAATTTGAGAAGGTCTAGCATGTTCAAATCTTGAATTGCATCAAAGCACCTATCTGCAAAGAAACTGATAGTAAATTTCTTCATTTCTAAGGAGAACAAACTTAGGTTAAATCAGCTTAAACTACCAAATCAGAAATTTAAATGAGACGAAGGAAACATAACCCGGTGGAAATGTTCTTAAACAGCACATGATGCTCTGAATTGCCATAGAATCTAATTTCCCTGTAGATGTTTGTCAAGTGAGGAGACACTCACTGATAGGGAGTAGCTGGAGTTTCCTCCTGCCTAAGGATTAAACAAAAAGTCCTCTCAGGGTATCAGACTTAAGACGTTTATGAGCCTATGTTAGGCTGATTTAAGTCATCAGCTCAAAAGAAAGTATGTAGGTCTAGAAGTTGATATTTATGTTATATTCTTGCCTTCACTACAAAGGTAATGAGTGGTGGGTTCTAAGAAAAAGGAAAACCATCATGGAAGGTGTTCGTGATCAATTTGACCATTACTAGAACCCTCTCATGACGACTCAGAACTGTAAGAGAGCAACGTCAGACAATGTGATTATCTTTAATATGGTAAGACATGTTTCAGATTTTTTTCAACGGTTGTATTTTTTTCTCTCAGAATATTATATTGGGTTGTTGGAAAAGTCATGATGCATGTTTGCAAAAGATGGCACTAGCTCATTTTTGGAAGTACTAGAGTCATTTGCATCTATGTTATTGCTATGTCACTTGACAGCTATTTATTCTAAAAAAAAAATGGAGCAATTGGGTTGAGTTTTGGAGATTTCACAAGTTGAAGATGGGAGACCACACTGTGTATTTTTGCCATATTTTACTGTTTTACTTCCATAAAGGGAAGAATGCCTGTCAAGCTTGTGAAAAGTTACATAAAGTTTATGGTGACAATGCTCTACAAGAACGTCAGTGCCAACAATGGTTCACAAAATTCCGTGCTGGTGATTTTGATCTCAACGACGCTCCTCAGTCAGGGAGGCCCACCGAGGTTGATGACGACAAAATAAAGGCATTGATAGAGTCAAACCCACGTTACATGACACGACAGATTGCAGAAACATTGAACATCCATCATTCAAGCGTTCATGACCACCTGAAGAAGCTGGGATACGTAAGCAAGCTCGATATTTGGGTTCTGCATGAAATCAAAGAAGTTCATTTCACGGCGCGTATAAACATCTGCAATATGCTCATTAAATATGAGGAAAACGATCCTTTTTTGAAGCAACTGATAACTGGTGATGAGAAGTGGATTGTTTACAACAATGTGGTGAGCAAACGGTCTTGGTCTCGACGTGATGATTTGCCTCAAACGACATCGAATGCAGACATTCATCAGAGGAAGGTTATGCTCTCAGTGTGGTGGGATTTTAAAGGTGTCGTGTTTTTCAAACTCCCACCAAGAATCCAAACAATCAATTAGAATGTGTACTGTTGGCAACTGGACAGTTTGAACAAATCTATCATCCAGAAACATCCAGAGCTTGTTAATTATAAAGGAGTTGTGTTCCATTACGACAATGCGATGCCACACATAAGTTTGATCACCCGTCAAAAATTATTGGAGCTTGGATGGGATGTGTTGCCACACCCACCATACTTGCCTGACCTTGTGCCATCAGACTTCCACTTGTTTCGCTCTCTTCAAAACTCCTTGCATGGTATAACGTTCAATTCAGATGAGGCTGTAAATCAGCACCTTGTTCAGTTTTTTGCAAATAAAAGACAGGTCTTTCTATGAAGGAGGAATTATGAAGCTCACTGAAAGGTGGCAAAAGGTTATCAAATAAAATGGGCAATATATCATTGATTGGTCTTTGTTCTTTATATAAATATATGACCTTTGAAAAACAGACAAAATACGTCATGACTTTTCTGACAACCCAATAGCTGTGCTGGATAAAAAAAGATGTGAAGGTGATACCATAATAAAGGAAAAGTCTATTTATGATTTATCAGAACTGTTTAATTCTCAGGAAAGTCAGAATTAAAAATTTTTTTTAAAGATTTTTTTATTGGGGAATTGGGGGATGGGAACAGCATTGGGGAATTGGGGGAAGAGGAACAGACAAATTGCTGTCGTTTTGTTCTTCAGTCTAGTTGTGGAGGACGTTGCTTCACTGGCCCAAATTGGCACCATCATTGTGCTCTTCCCGGGCGAGGCAGATCAGTTGCTGGCTTCTGGATGGCTGGCTGCTCATGGAGTCTTGAGGGCCGCTCACACTGGCTGCTTGCTACACACGGTAGCCCATGGCAACCCA
>NW_017731492.1:2939693-2945224 GCF_001890085.2 Hipposideros armiger | reverse complement strand
CTGGCAGCTCACGGCAGCCCAGCTCCAGGTTGAGCTGTTGTTCAGCATCTTAGCTGTAGAGGGCAGTGTCACTGGCCATCATATGTGGGATCCGAACTGGGGTCCTCTGGTGTCCCAAGCCAGCTCTTAACCAACGCGCCACTCAGCCGGCCCCAAAATTAAATTTTTAGAGGAAAAATTATTTTTATTATTCATTATTCTGAATTAGTTCATATACCTTAAAGTTGCGAAAAAATTCCCCGGAGCCTTGAATGCTTGAAAAGGTACTTTGTACTTCCCATATTATGAAGAAAGAACACACCACAACAAAACTGGGTTTCTCATTTTAGACCACTTGCTGTACTAAGCACTAATTAGTTTCTTTTGGCTATTGCACAATGAATCACACAGGATTTTTGCAGTTTACCAAAACATCTCTGGGAGTCAGGTTTCTTGTAACATAACAGAAAAGCTGTTGAACAAATTTAATTCACCCATCTGTTACTCACATACAGCTATTGTAATATGCAATTCTGTGAACAATTGATTACTTGAGTATTGAATTAGTGGTGTTTGGTTTTATATCATTTGACTTTCAAATGTGTCTCTCTAATGTATTTTCATAACTACATTAGACAGATATTTCGGCTAATAAAGCAAGTTCGTGAAGAGTAATTAACTCTCCCTTTAATACCAAATGACACACATCAATAGATACTCCTCATCGAGCAAACAACCCCTTTGTTTCCACTTTATTACAGTGGAGTTGTTTCTTTCAATAGTATATAACAAATGCATTTTCTTTCAACAAACTTTTTTTGAGGCCACTTTAGAGAAGAATAACTCACAAATAAAGACAAATTCAGCTCAACTGAGTAAATCATAAGAAATTGTTGTCCTAAGAAAAGTTGTAAAAGTAGAGGAAACTATCAAAAATCAAGTAATTCTTTAAGTAAACAAATGTCACGTATGTGTATCTCTCATAGGGCTGGAAGAAAGCTGAGAAAAGGTGTTAGCATATCTCTTTGAAGAGCACTGCTAATGGTGACCCAGGGTTGCTTAATCTCATAAAATTGTACTTAATATAATCCCTTGGAAATTAACTTTTGGAAGAGCAATTGAATTCACTTCAATTGTTTTTTTTTCTTGAAATGACAAGTAATTTCCCTTCAAATCAACAAAATATATATCTATTATTCTTTTATATGTGCATCACTATGAAATCCATTTTGAAAACAAATCATTTAAAAACCATTCTAGGGCCGGCCGAGTGGCGCAATGGTTAAGAACTCGCTTGGGATGCCAGAGGGCCCCGGTTCGGATCCCACATATGAGGGCCAGTGACACTGCCCTCCACAGCTAAGATGCTGAACAACAGCTCAACCTGGAGCTGGGCTGCCATGAGTTGCCGGCGACGGCGTGGGCTGCAGTCCCTGTGGCAGTGGGTTGCCATGGGCTACCGTGTGTAGCCAGCAGCCAGCGTGAGCGGCCAGCAGCCGCAGTGAGCGGCCGTCCAGAAGCCGGCGACTGATCTGCCTCGCCTGGGAAGAGCGCAATGATGGTGCCAACTTGGGCCAGTGAAGCAACATCCTCCACAACTAGATTGAAGAACAAAACGACAGCAACTTGTCTGTTCCCTTTCCCCCAACTCCCCAGCACTGTTCCCATCCCCCCAATTCCCCAATTAAAAAAAAAATTTTAAAAAAAAAAAACCATTCTAAATATATCTATCACCAACTTCCTTTCCAGCTTTCTATAGGTATTTCTTAATTTCTTTCTCCAAGCTTATTGTTTTGTGCATATTTAGAGCAAGTTAAAATATACTTTGCTTTCAATAATTAAAAGTTCTGTATGGAAAACACTTAGTAGTTATTTTAATATTTCTTATTGAAAATTACTTTTTATTCATCCAAGCTAAACATTCCAGTTTTAATCATAAACTAGTTATTGTACTTAGAATAAGCAAGGAAAAGGGATAACTTATATGTTATCTCACCCCAGTGAGTCTAAGATTAATATGCTTAAAGCCAGAAAGTAAATCCATTAAATCTATTTAAATACATTTAATCTAAAGTTAAATCATTCAAAGATGATACTGCATTTCTTTTATGTCTAGCCAAAGGTAACTTTATTTTTATATATGCATTTTTGTTGTTACAATATTAAGCTTTTATGATTTTAAAGGTGATATATTGGAATTGCAGAAATTTTATCAAAAAGGTAAAAGAAAATTTAGATCACTTGCATCCTATAATGCAGACATAAATACTGTCAATGTACAGGAAGTTTCTTTCCAGTCTTTTCACAATAGATAGATAGGTGCAAGCAGGTAAATCAATAAGCAGTAAGTACATAAATATATAGGTATTTTATTTTAGAAAATTAGAGTTGTACTGCTTAGAGAGTTTTATATCACTTAACATTATACTGTGAGTATTTTGTCCTGTCAATAAATACTCTTAGAATATTTGATTTTTAAAAACAATATATCTTAATGTTAAAATGTATTTAAATCAAGCATTCATTAACCCATTCAATAAATATTTGTGGAGCATCTACTATGTGCTAAGAATTGTCTTTTAATGCACAGAATATAGAAAGATTTGTATACTATCTCCACAGACCTATACTCTATGCAGTGCCATTTTCAAGAAGATATAATATTAGGTAAAATGTACTCAAATATTATAAAAGAACAATATGCTTTACAATTTCTGAGGAGAAACAAATTAACATCCTCTTTAGAGAGTAATGAAAGGAATCAAGACATTTGAGCTAAACTTTCAAGGCTGGATGGATGTTGGACATGTGCAAATGAGAAGCACGAGCATGACAAGTGTAGAGATAGCATGAGTAAGGAACAGGGGCAGGATATGCATTTAAACATGCACAAAACAGCTCAGAAAATCTAGTGTAATCCATTCAGATTTGTGTGCCAAGAAGTCGTACAGAACAAGGAGCCGCAATAGAAAAGAACACAGTAACAAAGAAAAAGCTGTGTCAGTGATAGGGCTATGAGTCATTTTTCCTTTTATTTACTTAAATTCTTTTAAGGTTTTACTTATTTTTTTTTAACAAAGCACAATGTAGTGCTAGGAAGTTCTCTTACAACTTTATAAATATAAATTCATTTGATCATTTTGACACTATGGAGTGGTTGTAAATATTTTGGATGAGAAACTGAGGGATAGAGAAGCTAAGAAACCTGATCGAGGGTACACAACTATCTGGTACCAGAGCTAGATGTCAAACCTAGAAAGTTTTACTCCAAAGTCCAAACTCTCTGCTGCCAGTCCTCTTCAAAACCGCCATCACTTATAATTAGTTTTTAATGTAATAAACTTGATGAAAAAAAATAACAGCAACATGATGCATACGTACACAAAGTTTATTTCCATAGATACCCCCTTTATTTTTATGGGCCAATTTAATTTTGGTCAAGCCCTATGGGTATGTGTATAAAATAACCGTGTTTTGTGCTCATGAGCAAAACTCTGCAGAATCCCAAGTCTCAAGGAGTTTTCTAAGATCCCAAAAGAATGGTTTAGTGACCTTGGTCTTGCTCTCTAATGGATATGAATTTGGTCTCCCCGAGCAGAACTCAAATCACTGATACACTTCTTAAAGGCTTTGTCGCAGAAGTGATTGTTTGGCCAAAGACTGGCAGTTTTTATTTTTATTTTATTTTATTTTATACCTGACAATATTTCTTGGCAGACTAACTCCATTCAAGAGGGAAGAAAAAGAGTAAAACAATACATGGTTTTGTTAATACATGAAGTAATTCAGACCAGAAATACAGATATTCATCATTTGTTGGGGACTACAACATTTACTTCACTTAAAAAATGGCCTATTCCTCAAACATCCCAGATAACTCAAAACCTGAATGTTCCAAGTAGAAATGTTCTCTAGTTAACACTTTTATCTTTACTGGTAAGAAATCATTATCCAGCAGGGAAATAATTCTTATAAATCAATCCATTGCTATATTACTTTTTGTATTCAACACAATTGTAAGATGCTTTAAAAATTACAGAAGTGAGATACATGCTGAATTTTTTTCAAAAGAAATAATTATCTATGAAAATCTGCATCAATTATCAGTTCAAAGAAGCTCAGAGACTGAACTTTAAGAGGCATCTATGAAAAATATTTCCTATGAAAATAAAGAGTACGTGAGTAGAACATAAGAAAATGGGCAAGATTGAAGTCTAAATTTGAGAAACCTTGGAGACTGAATCTCTCAAAGTCACTGCTCATTTGGGGGTGGGGTATAGTTTAATCATTATTTGCTTGTTGACTAAAACATGTGAACAGAAAAGTTGACATTAATAAATGCATCCTAGAAATGAAGAAAAAGTAAGATTTCTAATATAAAGAAGTTAATGTTTAATATGTGTACTTTTCCAAAGTTCCCCTACCCCAAGAAGTATTTAGTTTCAATGTATTCTGAGGTTTTCTAGTTCCTTTCAAGTTCAATATGCAAATAATAACCAGGTCATATAAAATAGACTTTGTCAACTTTTTAATTGAGGTGTCATATACATAAAGTAGAAAAATTGTAATTGTACCCTTTGTTGAACTTAATGAATTAGCATAATTATGTAATTATATAATTACATCTAGGTCAAGATGTAGAACACCAGTTAACATCTCCCACAAAGGTAACTATTACTTAGACTTCGAATAGTCATAGGATAGTTTTTTTCTGTTTTTGAACCTCATATAAATGGAATCATACCTTTTGTATGTTTTAGTGCCTGGCTTCTTTCATTTAATTTTGTGATATTCATCCACATTTTTCCAAGTCGTTGTAGGTGTTTTTGTTTTGTTTGCTTTTTAACTTCTACATTGTATGAATATAATACATTTATTCATTGACTGTTAGTGAATATTCTAGTTATTTCCTCTTAGGGACTATGAAAGCTGCTAGCAGCATTATTATACTGGTCTTTTAGCAGACGTAAGTATGCTTTTTTGTTGGGCACATACGTAGAAATGGAATTTCTGGTAAAGAATGTATGTATATGTTCAGCTTTAGTAATTCTTAACCATTTTCCAAAATGGTTTGATCAATTTATACCCCATCATACTGCATGAGAATTCCTGTTGCTCCACATGCTCACAAATACTTAGAAGTCTCAGTATTTTTAACTTTTTTTATTGTTATACATTCCGGTGTAGGAAGTCGTTAACAGGATCTCACTCAGAATTTAATTTGCATTTCTCCGATGCTAAGACATTTATATTTTAAGGAAATTTAAAAGAGAGAAAAAGGTTTGCCACTTAGAAACTAAAACTTAGGCAGGTATCAGGATAAACTACATCTAATGCATGAAAATGTCTCGCAAGGGAGATGACTAAGTTTATTATTATTCAGAGGGTTCTATCAAAATTAAAATGAACGATGTTCTAGAATAGAATGTGTATTGTAGAGGACACCTAAATACAACTAAAAATAATGGATTAAAAATCAAGTTTGAGCATCACCAATGTTATTTTAAGTTATCAAAATGTTATATTGCCAATCACCCCCAAATTTAGATAAA
>NW_017731492.1:2902303-2938738 GCF_001890085.2 Hipposideros armiger | reverse complement strand
TTAGCATTTTAGTTGACTATGGAACGCGCATTCATGAAAGCAAAGACTCATGAGTAAATTGCTTTTGTAGCAATACCAAGATTTAAAAATGCTCTCTTCCACATGAAATATGAGGAAGGAAAACTAGTACATTTTCTTTTTCTTTTACGTTGTCTAAGTTCTCCTCTTTTTATGAATGCTCACTTCTCTATTAAGCATTTGATATTTGAATGAAGTAGATATAATTTATTCATGTTAGAAAAGTCTCAGTTAGTTGTCCAAGGCCTTTAGTAATCTGTTATTTTATGTAATTACAGTAGAGAAAACTGAAGCAAATTGCCTTTATCAACTTCATCCATTCATCTTTCTTTCACTAACACACTATTTCCCTCCACGAATTTTACTGTCATCTATATGCCAATCATTTTGCTGGGTCCAAGAGATAAAAAAACACACCAACACACTGCCTTTGCCTCAAGCTAACATCCCAATGGCTAGGAAAAAACAAAAATATGAAAAAAAGCAGTGTGACAAGTGCTGGAGGAGAGACAATGAGGAAAAGAATGGGGGAGAAGAGCTAGGTGCGGACGGAGAGTGATCATCCAAGCATTTACGTGACCTTTATAATTTTTTATAATTATAGGGTAGTTGGTATTATAACTCACGTTTTACAGATGAGGAAATTAGGACAGAGAAAATTCAACTGACTCAGGGTAATCTAAATTCAATTATCACAGCTTCATAAAGGTGAATTACTATATTTTTTTTGACAGAAAATTCTGGATAGATATGCTATTTTAATTATGTTTGTAGCAGCCTCTGAGCAAAAATATTAAAATCCTGATTTAACTTATGCATTGACACTATAAAAACCAGCTATAAAAAAAGTAATATGTAAAGTAACAAAATCAAGAAAAATTGCACATGCCGAGAACGGTAAAGTCTACCCTAAGCACTTTAATTTCCTTCCCTGGGTTTTTAATTTCAATGTAATGCAATTTAAAAAACATAATTGCCTTAATATAACTTTTGAAATTTCACTATTCTAATATTTTCTATATGACAAAAATTGTCCTCGAGATACCACTGGGATAAATAAATAAACAAATAAACAAACAAACAAACAAACAAATAAATAAATAAAAGCTGTGTGTGCTTGTAATTAAGTAACTGTAACCTTTAAATAGGAAGACCATATAATTTATGGACCAAATTGGAACACTCTTCAAATTAAAGGGAGGCTCTAATAAAAATTATCCGAGCACATCAGCTATAAACTGAGATTATTCTGAACAAGATGGAATGTATGGTCAGTGGAGGGCACTGAATTATGTCCCTCCAAAATGCATATGTTGAAGTTCTGACCCCCCCAGTAGTTCAGAATGTGACTGTATTTGGAGATAGAATCTTTAAAGAGGGAATTGATTTAAAATGTGGTCATTAGGATGGCCCCTAACCCAATATGACTGGTGTCCTTATAGGAAGAGGAGAGTAGGGCACAGATAACACAGACACACAAGGACCACTATGTGAGGGCACAGTGGCAAGGTGGCTATATGCAAACCAAGGAGAGAGGTCTGGGGAGAAACCAAATTGGCCAATACCTTGATCTCATACTTCTAGCCTCCAGAATTGAGAGAAAATAATAAAATTCTGTTGTTTAAGCCACCCAGTCTGATAATTATTTATGGCAGCCCTAGATAACTAATCCAGCATGTCTTCCAGGTACTTCATGGCCTTCTTGATATTCCAAAACTCTGAAATAGTTGCTCTCAAATTTTAGGGGACAAAACAATCACTGAGAATGCAATTAAAATGCAGATTTCTGGGCCTCACTTCAGACCTACTGAATCAGAACATCTTAAGTTAGGGCCTGGGAATCTGATGATTAATTTCAGGCAGTCTATAGCCATATACTCTCTCCAACTCTCATCGTCAACAGGAAAGTTTTCTTACGATTCTAAAAAAGAACAATCCAAATATTTTTTAACAGAGCTTAAGTAGAAGATTTTCTCTCATCAAATTTGCATTATAACTATATTTCTTCTGAATCTAGCTATATTGAGTTTTTTTCCAGGTTTATTGAGCAATAACTGGCATACAACATTGCGTAAGCTTAAGGTATACAACATATTAATTTGATAGACTTGCATATTGCAAAAATGATCACCACCATAGTGTTATCTAACACCTCCATCAGATCACATAAAGCTATATTGATTTCGATACTTAAAATTATGGCATAAAAGCTATAAACCTAGATGACTAGGTACAATTCTCAGTATCACCACTTCCTTGCTATATGCAGTCAAGCAAGTTACTTAAACCTTCTGAATCTATCATCTATAAAATGGGGATAATAACAATGCTTGCCTCACAGAACTGTTATAAAAGTTAATTATGTGCTGGGCTGGCCGAGTGGCTCAGTTGGTTAAGAGCTTGCTCAAGAGTATGAGCTCTGAGCAACAGTGGTTCGAGTCCCAGTCTGAGCTGAGCTGCCAACAGGTGGCAGGATGGCTCAGCTAAAAAAAAAAAAAAAAGTTAATTATGTGCAAAGCATTTAAAGTAGCACCTGTAAAGAAAAAAAAAAAATCAGTGACTACTACTAATTTTTACCTATAGTTCTACGTATATTAAAATTATCCAATATATTTATCCTGCTCAGCTGCAATACTTCTAATGAAGTGACCAGATTGATTTAACAATCCTTTTACAGAAAAGCTCCCCCAGTTCATCTTTACCAGATTTATTTTCTAGTCCTCAGAACAATGCTGAAAATTCATGTCATTTCTTTCACCTTCTAATGCTACTCAGATTTACGCCAGTATCTCAGTGGTAACACACTGAAGTATGTCTGGGCAAACTGTATGATAGCATCGTAGGCTACAGGATCAAAGAGTTTTGGATCTGTAATAAATGGTAGAAGTAGTCATCTACTCTTCAGAATAGTGGCTTGCTCAAGGTCACATGCATTTTTTTACAGAGCCAGAACTAGAACCCAGGTGTTACGATTTCTAACACACTGTCCTTTATTTTTAGCATGATCCTATAATTTATTGTTCAAATAGGATACTTTGGAGAGTGAAAGACAGCACTACTAAAAACACATGGGAAAAACTGACATAAATTAGGACAGCTCGAGGAAAACCAAGATTATTGCAGTGGACTGAATGTTTGCATTTCCACAAAATCCATAGGTTGAAATGCTACTGCCTAATGTGATTGTATTATGAGATGAGGCCTTTGTGGGGGTGAATTGGTCATGAGGATGGAGCCTTCATAAATGAGATTAATGCCCTTAAAAAAAGATACAAGGGATCTTGCTTCCTGTGACTCTGTTCTCTGCCATGTGAAGAACACACAGCTAGAAGATAGCGAGCTGCCAATCTGGAAGAGGACTCTCCACAGGACCTGACCATGCTGGCCACCTGATCTCAGACTTCCAGCCTCCAAAATCAGGAAAAATAAATGTCTGTCATTTATAAGCCATGCAGTCTATGTTAATTTGTTAAAGCAGCCTGAACTAAGACAATTATGGTATATCAGCTATGGTCTAATAGATAAAATAGAAATGACATCAGATGTTTTAATATGGAGAATTCTACATGGCTAATGTGTTAAATGGAGTTAGAGAGCTGAAAAAGCAAAAAAGGAAACACTAGTTAGACAATAACTGCAGGAATCAACAATCACTTCCTGGACTGGAGAAATAATAGGAAAGATATTAAGGTTTTTAATCCTTACACGTTCATAAAAGGGGCACTGGAGATCTGAGATTCCAACTCTTTTGAGAAAAGTTACCACCTGGCTGCTGCCCATACCTTAGAAGCTCAGAGGAAAGTGCCAGCAGAGTTGGAACTCAGACTTTGGGAGGTCGTGAGGTCCAGGGAGTGATGCCACCTCAAGGGTTTGAAGGAAGGAATTATGGCTTGGACCATTGAGAATGATGTGATGTCTGGTGTAACAATTAATTTCATATGTAAACTTAGGCCATGGCACACAGATATTTGGTCAAACATTATCTGTTTCTGGGATATGTCTGTCTATCCTATGCCTGTCTCATTATTATATATTGAAAGCATATAACGTGTCTAGTTTCACAGGTTCACAGCTGGAGAGGAATTCTGCCTCAGGATGAATCATACCTTGAGTCTCACCCACATCTTATTTAGATGATATTTAAATGAGCTTTCAAACTTTAGACTTTAGAGTTGATGCTGAAATGAATTAAGACTTTGGGGGCTGTTGGGATGGAATACATTTATTTTGCATGTAATAAGGACATGCATTTTGAAGAGCCAGGGAATGCAATGGGATGAATTGTGCCACCCCAGAATTCAAATGTTGAAGCGCTAACCCTCCATGTAATTTTATCTGCTAATAGAGTCTTTAAGAGGTAATTAATGTCAAGTGAGGTCATTAGGTTGGAGCCCTAATACAATGGGATCAGTGGCCTGATAAGAAGAGGAACAGAAAAAGATCTCTCTCTCCTTCTCTCTGTGCCATGTGAGCACACAGAGAGAAGTTGGTCATCTGTAAGGCGGGAAGAGAGCTCTCACCAGAAACTGAATCAGACAGAACCTTGATCTTATACTTCCAGCCTTCCAGAACTGTGAGAAAATACATTTCTGTGGTTTAGGCCACCAAGCTTAAATTTTTCTTTTGTTGTTGTTTTGTTCTTGTTGTTATTGTTGTTGTTGCACCCAAATGGACTAAGATAGCATTTTTTGAATGAGATTGACATTAAAATTGGTGGACTTTGGGTTACATTCCACAGGAGGGTGGGACTCATCCAATCAGTTGAAGGCATTAATAGACAAAAGAGTAACCTCCCCTGAGAAGAAGGAATTCTTCCAGTGGAATTCCCCTGTACTCAAACTGAAACTCTTCCCTGAGTGTCCAGATGGTCAGCCTACCCCATCAACTTTTAAACTTGCCAAGCCTCTACAATTACATGAAGCAGTTCCTTAAAATAAACCTCTTTCTGTATATATTCACAACCTACTGTTTCTGTTTCTCTGGAGAACCCTCATCAACACATCTGGTTAATGTCAGTACCTCAGGAACTGAGAAAGGGGCACTAGGAACTCGGTCTTAGATCTCTGTGGAGGCTGATAATGGCTCTTGTGTTTGGAGGATGGGCATGTGTAATTGAGGCTGAGACCTCTGGGGAGCAGATGTCACCCACGTACTCCTGGAGCCTCTGAGGGACACATTAAGGCTGGTTCTGAAATGACTAAAGAAGCTTGAGATGTAAACCAACTGCTGCTGATTGAGCGAAACACCATCTGCTGAGACGATACTGACAGGAACAAGGTTCTTCTTCCTGTCTTTCCATCTGTCTCCAATGCCCCTGGTTGGGTGAACTCACGGGGAACCAGCTGACAAAGTGGACTTCAAAACCTCAGACTCAGCATCTCCAAGCAGAGTACACACAAGTGGGTTTGGAGCACAACTCATCCACATTCAAAATAGTATCAATTTTATGCTTCGGTATAGCTAGCTGCAAATATACTCCATATAAATGAAATAACTTGCACCCTCTCCTTCAACAGTAGGTACAAAATCCAAAGCATCGTATATCAATCTCTAGTGACAGTAGTTCAAACCTGTCTAAGTAATGTTCTTCACTCCTCCTCTGTTTCAGTCACAGTCCCACATGAATATTCTATACTCTAAGGACTAAATTTTGAAGTAAACCACCATTACCAAATCTTAAATAAAATAAACAATGGAAATGAATGGGAAGAAAAAAAAAACAGTGAATACATATACAAACGTGTGTGCATGTGTGTGCCTGTGTGTGTGTGTGTGTGTGTGTGTGTGTGTGTACACTCACATACCCAAAGATATTAAAACATGCACATTGATGGAGTTCTCATTTTATACCTGGTCGCAAAACTATCATTGATCTTTGTAACTTTTTTTATTCTACTACCAATTCCATATGCTATTTGTCATTGGCAACATATGGGGTAACCTAAATTTTCATTCCTAAAAAAAAATTCTGAATCCTCGGTTATCCTATATATAAATATTGTTGGGCTTTCTATAATTGTCCACTAACTTTTGCTGCTGAGCTTGGAGGCACCACAGATAATCTTCTGGGCTCACTGCCATATTCCTCCAGCTCCCATTAGTAGTAGTGACCCAATTTCTCCTTTGCAATCAAGATCAATCATGCCAACCAGTGCAATGAACTGCTTGTTGGCTCCATGGCAGCAGAAACACAAAACAGTCAGGTGGCAGTCTCAAAATCTAATTCAATGAAACCACTGCTGTGTTCCCTTGTGAAAGCACTTTTCCCTTAGGAAGTAAGAAATTCAGATCTGCAGCATCTAAGTTATGGGGAAAAAATGCAAAAATTCTGCAAGTGGGTTATTAAGTGAAACAGTGAGTGATACCATCTTCTACCCCTTGATTCCCAGACCCATATATTATAGATATATAATAGAAAACAACAACAACAACAACAACATGATATATTGGCCACTGATTCAAAACATATTATTCACCCTGTAAGATAAAACCTCATTTTTAAGGGTATAATCTCTAAACTGCACTGTAATTCAGTTTTCAATACAGCATTCTGCCATTCTATCAGGCCATCTTCTTTCCACTGATGGAGTGCTTGAATGAGCCCATCAGCACACTTATTTTGATGTGAAATGAGTATCTTGGTCTTACACAATGTCCTAGGAATAAAACGAAGGTAAACAGAACCATAGATGTTGGTGCTGATAGAAGCATTTTGGGCAGGGAATGCAAATCTATATCCAGAACACCACCCTACTCCAGCGAGGGCAAATGACTGCCTCCCCGCCCTCACCCCGCTGGAGGGCGTCCAACATAATCGGTCAGCGACGAGGCGGATGGCTGGCCCCTCCGGAGAAAGGCGCCATGTTGGAACCTTGCATTGATCTCTACTATTAAAAGGCAGTGGTGGTTGTAGATACAAACACTGTGAGGCTTAAGAGTGAAAAGAAGGGCAAACTTAGCAATGGCTGTCAGGAAAGAATTTGTAAAGGAGTTGGGATTGAGCTGGGCAATGAATGGAGGTGAATAAGTTAAAGGAAGGAAAAGGATATTCCAAGAAATCCTAAGTGTACCAATACAAGTGATTGTATAGACAGGAATAAACATGGCAGATGTAGCACCAGGTAGGACAAACAGCCATCTGATTGGGCATGTTAAATAGCAGTAAAGGATAAATTCTTGGATTATGGATGACCTTCTCCCTGCTTTCACATTGTGGCCCTGCTATTTAGTACCCAGGTGACCTTTCTGGGGTATTTCTTAATCCATACAAAATTGACAACAAAATATACTACAAGTTCTGTTCAATGGATTTACCACTGATTTTTCAGAGAAATTCCTAAATTTTCTGGTTTGTCCCTTTAGAGCACTTTATCTAAGAACCTCAGTTTTCTCATTTGTGAAAAGGAGATAATAATAGTACCTATGTCACTGAGCTGTTGTGATGACTAAAGGATTTGATATATGTAAAGCACTTAAAAGAGTTCTTGGCATATAGTAAATGCTATAAAAGTGCTTTTAAATTACAATGTAAAGTTATGAGTCAATTTCTAAAAGTGTTTACTTACAGTCAAAAATACTTCATAGAAATAAAATAAAGTAAAAGCTGTCTACTTCTTTCCATAATGTGTTTCTTTAGCCAAATAATTTTCTTCTGTGTTTACTTTTTGGTCAAAATCATGCAATACATAAAATTTACTGTGAAGGGGTGGTTAAACTAGAAATGCTTTCTCAATAAAAACTGTTGTATTTGGTGTCATAAACAATAAAACAGCATGTTGAAATATTTATTTTCTATTGCTTTATATTACATATTTCATAAGTCACAGCCTAGTTTTGTGAAACACCTACAAAGCCATAATGTTCCACATCATCATTGTCCTGGAAAATTGGTCAAATCCACCATGGCCAATTTGGACGTCATTCTCCAAGTGTAGTAGTATAAAGTAGTGAAGCAAATAAATTAGTCATGGGTTTCAATAATCGCTTTCAGACCCAGGAGTTCCTCTAGAAAGATGCCTTTCTGGATAAGACAGTGTCTCTCTGTCTTATTGTAACTCCTGTTAAGATGTATATCAAGATAATAAAGCAACTGTCCTATAAACCTCTTGGGCAGCTTCTAGTCTTTGTGCTACATACATATGTTGACAAGCCAGTGCTTCTGAGACCTGAGCTGATGGAATAAGTGAATTATTATCTGGGCAGACAGAGTCATAAAAGTTAGTGTCGCTGACAAGTAATTGTACAGTGATGGTGGAATATACTGTGATGGGAAAATTGAAGGGAAATCCATCCTCACCAACAGTGTTGATAGCAAGACATTTTTCTCCTCCATTTTTTTTCCCCTCTCCATAGGAACTAAGAGGAAAGAACTCATTACCTCCTCAGATCTACTTTAGACATTTCTGTTTAATTTAAAATTCTCCCTTATAATAAATTAAAATGATTTACTTTCATATTGGCTTTCTCCCTGTTTTCATTCATTAGTTCCATTGGGTTCTACACTTCCCAATGTGGAACTGTAATTATTTGGTGGAGAGCTCTCCTTAAAAAAAAGAACAAAATTCCTTCCGCATTCTTGTCTCAGATATTATTTCAGAGTACATTATAATAATGAAAACAATAATTATTAAATTGTGGCTATTATTATTTTGGATTAGCCTGGGTACCATCTGTAGAAGCCTACTTTGTAAGCAGCCAAAACCAACTCTGTTGTTGCAAATGGCACTGTTTCACCTTTTGCGACAACATGGATGGATCTTGAGATTATAACGCTAAGCAAAATAAGTCAGAGAGAAAAAGTCGAGAACCATATGATTTCACTGATACATGGGATATAAAACTGAAAACAACAAAGGAACAAGACAAATGAAGAAACAAAAACTCAGAGACACAGACAATAATGTAGTGTTTACAAGAGGGTACGAGGGGGGTGGTAGACAAGGGTAAAAGGGATCAAATATATGGTAATGGAAGGACAACTGTCTCTGGGTGGTGAACACACAATGTGATGTATAGATGATGTATTACAGACTTGTACACCTGAAAACTATGTAACTTTACTAACCATTGTCATCCCAATAAACTTTAATTAAAAAAACAAACAAAAGAAACTCTGGTCAACTGAGATAAAAATAAGGAATTTATTGGAATACTATTACATTGTTCATGGAACCAATGCAAAGGTTCTATACTTAGGACTCAAGCAGAGCAAGAGTCAGAAAAGCACTGAGGCTTAAAGGGGCATCTCCTCAGGCAGCAGCCATCATGATGAATCAGCCTCGACCCTTTTCTTTCCTACTCTTGTCACTCTTCCCCACATGCCAATGCTAGGGAAAAGTTATCCCTGGCTGCGCTAGCCTAAGATGCCTACCTCTAGGCCAGGAGACAGCAGAGCGCTTGATGACAGCAGAAGGGTAGTGGTTTTCCAAAGGAAAAATCAAGGCTCTGCTCATGAGAAGGGAGTTGGATTCCAGACAAACAAAACTCATGGAATCCCACTAAAGGGCGCACTGGCATTTGTGTTCAATCTAAACTTACTTGGAAGAAAGGGATTTCACTGTACATGATAACTTACTAACAATAGAGACTAAAAATCCCAGATTTAAACATTATTTGTGTTACTCATTTACAAGTACTTAGAGTGGGAAGCTATGATACCCTTTATAGCTATGGTGACCAGAATAATGTCCTCCTACAGATGTCCATGTCCAAATCCCTGAAACCTGTGAATATCTCACTTTATACAGCAAGGGGGAGGTGGAGGAGGTTGAAGATATAATTAAGGTAAAGATCTTGAGATGGGGAGATTATCTTGGATTATCCACATGGACGCATCATAATCACAGGGTCTTATAAAAGGGAGGCAGGAGGGTTAAGGTCAGAGAAGGAGATATGAGTGAGGGAGTTCAGCGTGATGTGTGACCACAAGCCAAGGAATGCAAGTAGCTTCTAGAAGCTAGAAAAGGCAAAATGGGCTCTCTCCTTGAACCTCCTGAAGGAACACAGCCTTATAGACCAATTTTAGATTTCTGATCTCCAGGGCTATAAAATTGTAAATCCATGCTCTAAGTCACTAAATTTGTGGTGATTTTTTAATAGTAGAAATAGGACACTAGGAGAGTAGCTTATATTGTCTACCAGACACCTGCTTTTCAGGTAACTTAGTTTCCTGTGTGTCTGCTGAGTTACCTTTAGCTTATAATGATTTATCTTATTTTTTTCTCTTAATACCTGGGGACTAAAAACTGCTTTGCAGTTACTAGAGCTTCTTAGAAGAAAAAAGAATATATGATTTTAACCATTTCTATTTTTATGGACTATTATCAAAATTCTGAAAATATGTAGTAGCATTCCACAGTGCAGTATGCTCTGCTATCGCGACAACACCCTCTGATCACATGCTTTGCCTTCTCACTATCCTACTTCATTTATTCAACACACTCTGTCTTCTACCACAGCAATTACAAGTCCACATCAGGCACCAAACCACAGTCTAGCTATAAAAATTAAAGGGCTAAAACATACAACAGCATTTTAAACTAAATAACCAGTGTCCCCAAATGGTATTACATGGCGCATTTTATGTTTTAATGGTTCATTAACAATATTACTGTCAAATCAGGCAGTATCATTAACTACATTTTTTTTCATATTAAGAAGCAAATTCTTAAGCGATTAAGCTACTTGTAGCTGTCCTAATACTATACAGAGAGCACATTTATTTTCATTTGAAAGAGCAGTTTTCTAAGAATTTGCTACGTGTCTTGTATTTTAGGACTTGGTGGAGCAAAAATTTTAATTCCTTTCTACATGAAACTTATAATCAAGTTAGGAAAATGGTGCAAGTTTGTGGGGGAAAAAAACAGTATATGATTAATTACCAGGTATTTCAGTTAAAATGCTATGCATTTTATATATATATATGTTTATATATATTTTTGTTTATATATATTTATATATATATATATATTATTTATATATATATGTTTATATATATATTTATATATATATATATATATGGAGAGAGGGAGAGGGAGAGAGAGAGAGAGAGAGAGAGAGAGAGAGAGAGAGAGAGAGAGAGACTGATCAAGAAGAGCTTGTTTCTCAGGAAAGGCTTTACATAGACAGTGCCTGAGTTGGACTTAAAATTATGTACAGAATTCAGATAAGTGTTAAAGCGAAGACATTCTAAGTAGAACCAAAAGCAAGAAAAAGACACAGAAGAAAACCTAAGTACAGCACTGTACTTGTGTAATATGGAGGAACAGCAGAAAATAAGAATAAACGACAAACCTACATTTAACAGAGTAGTCAGCAGCAACTTGTAAATACGATGTCAATATGAGCAGGCAAATGAAGTGATGAAAGCACTTAGAAAGCAATGGTTAACATAATGACTGGAGAGTGCAAAAACCAAAGATCAGAAACGCCAAGTCTAGGAGAGTGTGAATGGAGAAAAAGATGTTAATCCTGGGGCCTTCTGATCCATTCAAGGGCTCTGTAACATGAGATAAACAAAGTTCCCATATCCATACTATGATGTTTAACTATTAGAAACAATTCTTTAGGGTGACAAAATATACTAAGTGAGCAAGTTATTTCTACTATATGAATGTGTATGTTTATTAAAGGTGCATTTTCAAGAAAAGAGTTGTATTTCTCTTTGATGTCAGAAGAAACCTCACCTTGACATCAGCTCCACAGAACACTGTACAAGGGACACAATGACCCAAGTGACTCAATAATTTAGAGACTACTCAGTGATTGCAAAAGCATGAGATGTCATCATCTTGGACAGAGTCAAGTCATGTAGACTGAACAGATTAGCTATCAAAAAAAAATGAAAGCACATAAAAATATGACTTCACTAGCTGTAATGGTAGTATGAAAAATGAGTTGAACTTCAATTAAGAGATGAGATAAAATGAGCAAAATTGATCTTAACAGAGGCGATTAAAAAGGGTTATTACTTCTGGAAATAATCAACTGCATTTGCACTTGTCCTTAACCACATCTGTAATAATTGTCTTTAAAGGTATTGCCAACTCCAATTCTTCCTCTGCTGCCTTTAAATTAATCTTTGCTCTGAACTCTCAACCACGAAGCAGATTGCCATGCAGGTGTGAAGAACCATGAACATAGAGGGTCAGACTGTGGAATAGTAGAGTTTGAAAATATGCCTATTTCAGTGAACAGGATACTTCCTTGTGGAGAACACACAGGCTGAAGCTAAAACCAAAGCTAATTCCAAAATGAAAAGTAGTGGCAAATAAGAAAAAAATCTATGTGACAGACTGAAGGAAGGGTAGTTCTGAGATAAAGGATCCAAGGGAGCAAAACATGAAATCTGGGAACTAAAGAAGACAGAACAAGGGACAAAGAAGAAAGATAAAGCAGAAAGGGGACCAGGAAATGGTCAAAATAAGTACTGCAGCTCACAGCTTGCTTTCTGGATCCTGCCTGGGTGGGTTGTATGGATAAGTTAATTGGGTTTAAAGACCTAGAGACTGCTTAGATTATCCCAAGGTACCATTTAGGAATGTCTGTAGCTCCCCAAATATATGCTATTTAAACAAGCTAAAGGTACCTTAGAATGATTATTTTCATAAGCAGATAGTCCCCACGTTACTATTTCAAAATGTGCTATATACTGTGAATTATACAAGTCAACAT
Organism: Hipposideros armiger; assembly: GCF_001890085.2. Taxonomy (NCBI): domain Eukaryota; kingdom Metazoa; phylum Chordata; class Mammalia; order Chiroptera; family Hipposideridae; genus Hipposideros; species Hipposideros armiger. The sequence continues at coordinate 2,926,048 of NW_017731492.1, read as the reverse complement.
GTTCATAAAATATTTTCTGGCTGTATTTCATCATTTTTCATTTCATCATATAATTTAACATTTATAAAGGACAGAACATTTCTTCAGTCTTGAAAATAGTCATTAATAGCAACAAAGATTCTGTTGATCTCTTAGCTCTTTAAGACTCTATGAAAATTGTTTCTTTTCCCTTAATAAACATTAGGACATGAGAAATATATATATTTGAGTTTCATCTTCCAAATACAAAGTCATAGTTCCCATCTCCTAAATTAAAGCGGAATACTGTTTAATATTGTAGATTTCACTGGCGAGAGATTCTTTCACAATTCTTTTATCCCTTCTTTATCTTCTGTAATCATGTGCACTGTGAAAAATGCCAACCCAAAGACATGTGAAATCTCTGTGAGGGTTTAACTTTTTCATATCATTTTTCTAACTATTACTGTAAACTCTAGTGCAAATGTTCCATCCTAACTTATTCATTGTCTAATCTCAGCTCTTTTACCTGTGAGGGATTCCTGAACAAAGAACAGTTAAAATACCTAAAAATTAAGCACATATTAAATATGAGAATGAGTTATTAAACAAAACTGTGACTTATGTTTCTCAGCATGCTCACCATACAACAAAAAGAGATTCTGCATAATGTGCAGTTATATTAATGAAACATTCATCACTCCACCTATGTAGTATTAGTTATCCAGCTCCAATACTGTGACCAGATATAATTTGCATATCATCTAAACAGTGATATGGCTATACCATGCTTTGAGGAAGTACAAAAGGCAATGGTATATGAAAGATACAACTTGTATCAGCTGCCTCCTTTGCCATCTATTACAGCACACGGCCAAGTGCAATTGGTGAAAATTAGAGGCTCCTTCTGCAATTTTTCTTAGGGACACATAATTGCCAAGTAAGCAGCAACGAGTTTACCTTTTGAAAATCTGGGCCAAGAACAGAAACAGATGAGTAAAAAGGAGAATGTGAACCAATCCATTTTCATCAGGCCATAAAGGGTAAAATCTACAAAGGGGAAAAGAAAGATAAATGGAAGGGAGTGAAATAAAAGATAATGTCATATCCACTGGGAATTTAAAAGTGGCCTTTCATATTTTTCAGTCTCCAGCTACATTCTCCTTTGCTTTGTACACCTATAGTTGGATTATCTTTCTGTACTTTCCAACTACTTGTTAGAATTCCACCTCAACGTTCCAAACATTACATTCTATGTGATACTCTTCATCTTCCTCTAAAAATAATTCATTGTAATCACAGCATGCATTCCTCTTGGGTGAATCATTGTGTCCAGTGTGGTATAGTGCAAATATTGGGTTGTCGGAAAAGTAATGATGCATTTTTGCAATGAAAAACAGAGAAAAAAATATGTCTTGACTTTTCCGACAACCCAATATCTCAGGATTTGCAGTCAGATTGAATGAATTCTGCCACTGAGTTGCTGTGTAACCTTGTAAAGTTATTTAAGCCTCAATTTTTTTCATGTGTAAAATGATAATGATGTTACCTATTTCATCATGTTATGATGAAGTTTAAGCAAAATGAAATACATAAAATGCTAAACACAGGGTTTAGTACATAGTAGACTCAGAATGATTTTTCTCTTTGCTTCTCTTTCTCCTTTAGTCTCTGGTTTTCTTCTCAAATTAACAAAAACATAATGCCAATTTATAGTCTAGAAACCAAGAGTTCATCAGGTTCCTATTAAATCTATAGTCAGTAGTGAAACTGCCATTAGCACACATTCATGCACTCAATGTCTTATGTCAAATATCAGCAAACCATAGCCCATGGACCAAATCCAGCCACATGGCTGTTTTGTATAGCCCACAAGCTAAGGATGGCTTTTACATTGTGAAGTTGTTTCTAAAAAAAATCAAAAGAAAAATAAAACTGTATGAAACTGAAATTTTGGTGTTCATGAATAAAGTTTTATTGGCAAGCACTCATGTTCACTTGTTTATGTATTGGCTATGGCTACTTTTATGTGAACCATGGTAAAATTAAGTAGGTAAGACAGAGACTGTATGGGATGCCAAACCTAAAATATGTATTATCTATCGGGCCTTTCACAGAAAATGTTTGCTAAACCCCTGTCTTAGATTAATAACAATAGAGAAGTGAATCAGAATTATTCATCACCAAGCTAGTGTCCCAAACTTAATACTAGTTTTCTGGAAAGCAAAAATCACTGCAGCTCTAACAACAGTTGTTTATAATAAACCTCAAATAGACACTATTAAATATATAAATAAACAGTTAGATAAAGGACACAGGTCCTGTGAAAAATAAATCATTTTTAACTTTCATCTATTAAAATTTAACTTAACTACAATACTGAATTATAGTTCTTACCAAAATTATATAGAATATAAAGATGATATATTTATTCAATTCCAAGGAATTCAATTCCAAGGAAATTCAGAATTTAAAAAAAGGTAAAGCTTAATGTTAACATAAAACTAAATGTATAAGTAGTTGGTTAAAAAAAATCAGCATTTAAAGTTCCATATCAAAAAATTTCTTGGAGGTCTGATATAATTTCATTCAGTCATTAAAAATGCATGATCAGGAGTGAAATACAATGAGGTAACATTTAGAGATGCTTAAAAACAATTTTCCCATTTGTCCCCTGCATGATGTTAGGTAAAACTAAAATGAATATTTAAAAAGATCGATAATCCTTTGCAATGTTCTTTCTTTCTTGAAGAATTTTAGCATGCACATTGTCTTGACAAGTTTTCTTCTTTTAAAAATAAAGTAGTCATTATTTATGACTATCATAAACTTCAGAAAAAATTTAAAATCTAATAAATAATGTCTCAAATTAGCACTTCTAAAACTTGATTGTGTAGATCAACCACAGGGCTGACCTGTTAAAAATGCAGGTACTGATTCAGTAGCTCCCAGGTGACACTGATCACTCATTCAGTAGCAAGGCCTAAATAATACTGACTTCTATCAGAGAAAATCATATCTTTGCTTGAAAGTTTGTAATTTTGTTCCTTGTGCCTTGCATAAATTCAGAATAAATTCCTTCCTTTGATGCTTGACTTGGAAGATATCAACAACCTACTAGACTGTCTGGGATTTCAAAATGTTAATTCTTTTATAAAGTAACACCTTTTTCTACATTAAGAAAACCAATTCCAAATTTTAGCAACATTCTTTGCATTTCTCTATAGTCATCAGTTCTGTACATACCTATTATTTTCTATTGAGATATAATTGACCTATAACATTATATTAGTTTCAGGTATATAATATAATGATTCAAATATTTGTGTATATTGCAAAATGATCATCATAGTAAGTCTAGTTAATATACATCACTACAGATAGTTACAAATTTACTTTCTTCAGATGAGAATTTTTAAGATCTACTCTCTTAGAGACTTTCAGATAACAACACAGTATTCTTAACTATAATCACCATGCTGTACATTAGATCCTCAGGACCAAATTATTGAATAACTGGAAGTTTGTACCCTTTGACCACATTCACCCATTTCGTCCATTCCCCACCTCTAGCAACCACCAATCTGTTCCCTGTAACTATGAGTTCAGTTTTTTGGGTTTTTGTTATTCTACAGATAAGTAAGTTCATACACTACTTGTCTTTCTTTGTCTGACTTATTTCACTTAGTAGAATGCCCTCAAGATCAATCCTTGTTATAGAAAATGATAAGATTTCCTTTCATTTTATGGGTGAATAATGTTCCATTGTATGTGTGTGTAGTATATTTGATACATATATAACATATATTTAATACATATATATGCAATGTATATCTGTATATATACATATGCAATATGTGCGTGTATATATATAAAATGTATTGGGTTGTTGGAAAAGTCATGACATATTTTTCTGTTTTTCGTTGCAAAAAGCATCATTACTTTTCCAACAACCCTATATATATATATATATATATATGTATATATGTATGTATATACATATATGTGTGTGTGTTTGTGTGTGTGTGTGTGTATAGAAAGAAAAACTATTAAAGTTGTAATATTCAATATATACCGATAATAAGATGAATACAAGTCACGTTTGACTTCCGCAATTATAAGACATGCTCAAAGTGGTGATCATCAGCATACTTTTAATACAGTTTTTTTCTTTCTTAAAATGTGTATACATTTTTTTGGCACCCTGTGTGTGTGTGTGTGTATAAAGTTTTCTTTATCCACTCATGGACACTTAGGTTACTTCCATGTCTTGGCTATTGCAAATAATACTGTAATGAACATATCTTTTCGAATTAGTCTTTTCATTTCCTTCTGATAAATACCCAGAAGTGGAATTATTAAATCATACAGTAGTTCTGTTTTTAAGTTTTTGAGGAACCTCCATACTGTTTTCCATAGTGGCTCTCCACATTCTTGCTAATACTTGGTATTTCTTGTCTTTTTGTAGTAGCCTTTCTAACAGGGGTGAGGTGGTGCCTTATTGCAGTTTTGATTTGCATTTCCCTAAGCAGTGATGCTGAGCATCTTTTCATGTACCAGTTGGCCATCTCTATGTCTTCTTTGGAAAATGTCTACTCAGATCCTCTGCCCATTTTTAAATTGAATTGCTTATTTTCCTGGGTTGCACAAGTTCTTCGTATATTTAGGAAGTTAACCTTGTATCAGATATATTATTTACAAATGTTTTCTCCCATTTGTAGATTGCTTTTTCATTTTGTTCATGGTTTCCTTTGCTGTGCTTCAGTATGATGTAGTTCCACTTATTTATTTTTGCTTTTGTTGCCTTTGTTTTTGGTGTTCCATTATATTTCTTATTTGTAAAAAAATACAGAAAATTTGGATAATGGAGGTAAAATGTAAGTATGTTTTCAGTGGTTATTACTAAAATATACTTACGGAAAGAGATAACTTTAAAAGTGTTTGAGAATGATAGCCTTGGTCCTAAAGTCTTTCCTAATATTTATTAAACATTAGGGAAAATAAACCTTTGAGAAAAACAGTATTTTGAATAAAAATCTAGTAGACAGGAAGGACTCCCAAGCATGAACCAACAATCTTATAACAACCTCTTTCACATTATACAGGGGAAACGTTGTAAAGGCTTTGCTCTTAAAAAGCGGCTCTCATGGCCCATGGAATGAAGCCCACATTTTAGCAGAACACACAAGTCCTTCAGGATCTGACTCGCCCTGGCATTACAGTTTCTCATCACTCATTCCATCACTCCATATGCCAGTCTTGCTGGTAACTGTGCTGTGCCTCTCACCGCTGTGCCTTTGCACATGCTGCTCCCTCCGTCAAGCAACCCTGTGACCCTGCAGAAGTCTTACTCACTCTCCTGGAAGACCTAATCCAATGTGTCCAGTCAGAGTCAAATGTTTTCCTATGTATCCTCCCTACTCCTCTGTTATAGCATTTATGTTATTGCTGGAATTACGTGCTCACAATAGATTATGAGCCTCTCTTGGAAAAGAAAATTCTAGTCATGTTTATATTCCAGTGCCAAGAGCAGTGTATTATTATAGACACTTAATAAGTGTTCAGTGAATTGATAAATCAATGAAATGACCTTCCTTTCTGTATAAAATATATTTGAAACTCTAAACATTCAACTATTTGGGGAAATAGATGTCAAAAGTCTGCTCAAAAATTGTCACAGGTAGAAAGAGACAAGGAGACATGATGACTACATGCAATGTGGTATTTTAGATTGGATCCTGGGCCATGAAACAAGTGGGAAAAAAATAGTCAGATGAAAAATACAAAGTCTGTTGTTAATAGGATACTATCAATGTTAATCTCTTAATTTTGACAAAGCAATACATAAAAATTACAATAATTTAAAATGTTACATTGGGGAAAGCTGGATGGTGGGTACTTGGAAACATTCTGTACTATATTCATTAATATTTCTGTAAATCTTAAATTATTCCAAAGCAAAAATTCAAAAGAAAATTCGGCTCAAGTCATAGTCCCAAGCCAGATTTCCTTGACTCATTCAGTCACTCAATAAATATTTGTTGAAAATGTCTACCATATGGTAAGAGCTCAAAAATATGTGTCGAATAAACCACTGCAACATAAATATGATCACTTTGTACCTTGAAAGTCCCATCATTCAAGTGAATATTCAATTGGCCAAAGAAGGAAGCCAATACCATTGCCAGAATGCCACAGTATCAGTGAACAGACTAGACAATAGGTCTTTAGCCCATTAGTAAATCATTAGTAAGATTTTCATGCTAGTTCATTGTTTCTTTAAGCAACAAATAAAGATGATACTCGGGAGAACATTTTCTATAAGGACAACAAAATAAGATGTCAGCAAAATGGAGCATATTAGATATGATATAGTAATATATGATACACAAATTACTTTAAATAAATAGTATAATTTATGTGTTGAGATAACTGATAAATGATTTTGGGAAAAATGAACAAATAGATATGAAATAGCAAAATGACTGTCGATAGTAAATATACACATAAGCATTTAAATGGTATGTTTATCATTCAGTGTGAAGTAACTCTTATAGTGTTATGTCTTCATGAAAGGACCTCAAAACTGCACAATGTGATGGTTATACATTTACCCAAAATAAGCTAAGTATTCAATCAACAAGAATCCCTGCTGTTTACCCATGTCACTTAACCTAGAATACTAATCTACATTGTATCTATATTATTACAAAACTCAGAAAATGATTTTATTTTTCTTCCAAATATAGAAATCTTATGAGTCTTTATGACTTAACTATTTTCAACTGTTGAAGAATTGTATTAAGGTAAATAATAGAATTTGTGCATGTTCAACACATTTTTAAACTTGAATTTACCAACAGAAATGTCATAGTTACAGCTGAGAAAGATTGTTTAGAAAAAAAAATACAGCTGTGTTCTAAACCATGGAACTAAATTTTAGATCACTGATTAAACCCTACAATCATCAATGTAATGTGACCAATTTCTTTGTGAAATTCTGTGTACACATGTACTGGCTGCACTGAGTAATTCATCATAGCAGTGCCTTTAAGGTATCTTTTGGTTAAATTCACACAGCCAAACCAAATTAGCATGAAATCAAGTAGATGATAGTGTGTTGCCCAGGAAACCATACGAGCCACTGATTTCAAATTTGTTTTGAATATATGAAAATTCCTAGCCAGAATTCTGTGTGTGGCTGTCAAGTCAAAAGCTTGGCTCTTTTCTGCCCGGCCTTCCCCTTTTTTTTAAAGGATACCCTTTATTAAATGTGTTGTAGAAAGGAAAGCTATGGAGGGAAAGAAGATATCAAATTGGCTGAGCATCTATTTACATATATGCCTGATACTGTGTTAGGTACTTCTACATATAAAACTAAACTCTTGCTTTCCTTCATACCAAAACTTGCGCTTTTTCCATTGTTTCCAATTAAGGAAATAGCTCTTACTCATCACTGAGTTGCTTAAGATGAAAATAAAATAAATCATTTTTTACTATTTATATTGTTACACACCACTTCTTACCTGTTAGTAGATCCACTCCACTTCACTGCAAACGGTGAGCCTGACCAGCACTCTATACATCCACAAGCATCACCAAGGTGCTGATCTGTGGTGTCTCTTTTCCCAGACTCCTGCCAGAGATTCCTAATTGGTTCTCTGTTTAACGCATGCTTCTCTACAGTTTATTCTGCATACTGCATCCAGAGGGCCTTTTAACGCAAATAATTTTCAATCACACTTAAAATAAAAGTCAGAGCCTTACAATAGCTTGAAAGACTGCATGTCTGGCCCCTGGACACTTCTCAACTCCATCTTTTTTCCTTATGGTGTTTCAGCCATTCCTGCTAAAGCATTCCAGAACATTCCTATCTTTGGACCTTTTGCAGAGAAGAATCGTAACGCCAGATATTTGCATGTCTAACTCTCTTAATTACCTTCAGATGTTCAAATGTTATTTCTAACAGCTTTAGCATGATCATTTTATTTACAATACCAAACCTTCCGTCCTCAATTGCCTCCCACTCACTTTACCTCTTTTTCTATTTTTTTTTTTAATTGTGTTTACCACCTGACTTAATACATAATGACTTGTTATCTGTCTCTCCCCATAAAGCTCTGATGACTTTGTCATGGACTTTCTTAGGGATAACCAAGTTAGGGACCGTGTCAATTTACCACTGTACACAGTGCCCAGAAGCTAGTCATATAGTAGTAGTGAGCACTTCATAGATAATTATTAGTTTTGTAAATTAATGGAAGAGTATGTTCTCTTTAGAACTAATATATATATATATAATTATGAGTTCTTTGCATGTAAGGTTTTGACTATTTTACATATTGAGGAAAACATGGGTTCACATGATGGAAAACAGATAAAGACTTTGTTAAGAAAGAGTAATATTCTGTCAAATTTAAGAACATTTTCTTCATTCTGGTTTCTTTCTTTATGTAATTTACACTGCTTAGTGACTTAGGCTAGTTTTTAAAAGTCTACTGGAATCCACAATCAACTGAAAATACTGCAAAAAAAGACAACACACTCTTGATAATATTCTGTATCACTTTACCATACACAAAGTCTCTCCCAGCAGTTTCAAACTCTTTAGGATGACTTATTTTAAACCATAGAAAATAGTAAAAGTAACATTCTGAGAGTTCTGAATCCAAGCTCTAAAAGGATTAACGGCTTCTACTTTCACAAAGGGGGCACCCATCTGCCTTGTTAAAAAAGTCTAGGCCATCCTATCACTGGAGTATTAGATACATGAAGAAAAAGAAAGAACAATGAAAAGCAAACAGACAAAACTGTAACTCCCCAGCCAGCAGCCAACACCAAGGTCCCAGACACGTGAGTGAGGTCACGTGGGAATCGGCAAACCCAGTTGATCTGCCCTACCACATGGAGAGGACAAACGCTGTCCCCGCCAAACTGTACACAGATACCTGACCTCAGACTTGTGAGCAAATAGCATCATGGTTGCTGTAAGCCAGCAAAACTTGGAGTGTTCCATTCAGCGGCTATGTTAGTCCTCTCAGGCTGCCAAATACTACAGTCTGGGTGGCTTAAACAACAGAAATTTATTTTACAACAGATCTGGAGCCTAGAAGTTCAAGATTAAGGTGCTGGCAGGGTTGGTTTCCTGTGGGATCTCTTTCTGGCTTGTAGATGGTTATCTTCTCACTGTGTCCTCACATGGCCTCACATCTCTCCAGCTGTGTGGAGAGAGCTCTCTGATGGCTTTTCCTTTTCTTATAAGGAAGTTAGGGCCCAACCTTATTTAACCTTAATTATCTCCCTAAAGCACCTATCTCCAAATACAGTCACATTGGAGGTTAGGGATGCAATTCCTGAATCTTGGGGGACACAATTCAGTCTATAACAGCAGTAATAGAAAGCATACACTCATCTACAAAATAATTATTAAATAACAATTACTCAGTCCCATATTGACCATCCAAATAACAAAGATGCATATGTTCTCTCCAGGATATTAATAGTCCTAAGGAGGACCAACAGATGAGACATTGCTATTTCTTATATCTAAAATGAGTGCTAAATGTTTTCCTTTAAATGGGAAAAGTCAAATATGGTTCTACCACTGTTCGTATGTGAGACTGGCTGAGAACGACTGATTTTATAATCACTGCTTCATTTAAATAAATGCAAAAAACCCCAAAAGAACATTATATGACATAACATCACTATGCCACTCACTTAAAACTTGTCTTGTGCTACCCTTCCCCACATCGGCTTCTTATTCTATCACAGTGGTCATTAGCTGGAGCAGCATTATACAATCAAAGGGACATAAAGCTGGCATCATCAAGTGATTTGTTTATTATCCTTTCCTAGCAAATGCCTATGGTATTCTCTGATCTAAAATTTTATGTAACTTCTCGTTGACTCCTATTCTCCAATGTTAAAAGAATAAGATTAAAAATATTTTCTCTGACCTAGTGAGGCTAAGGGTACTAATGCACTGAGGATAACTACCAATTTTCATTAGCATCCTTGGAAGTCCATGATGAAAGGTTGTAACTAGCAGACCATGTTGTCATTTTCTAGAAGAGAAAACTCATTGTTTCAGTCTGCTCTATTGATTTTAATTTTTCCATTCATTTTACTGCCATGGCCCAGTTTTCTGGGGGCAAAGAGGAAAATGTTAACATTCCTTTTTTGACTGTGAAATTAAGAAACACTTGTCTATTAAAATCTTTAAAATGTGACTTACACTAACCTGCAAAATAGAACATTATAAAAGTTAACACTAAATATAACTGGTTAGTATCTATGTTAAATTTTATGTCTAAATAAGTTTTTCTAATATTTTTCACCCCAGAAAAAAACCAATCCTAGGCTTTGAAAAGTTTTCAATTGGAAGAGACTGGAATTAAAAGATGAAGACATTTTGAGATTATTATGCTAAGTGAAATAAGTCTGACAGAAAAAGTTGAGAACCATATGATTTTACTGATATGTGGGTTATAAAACTGAAAGCAACAAAGGAACAAAACAAAGAAAGAAAGAAACAAAAACTGATAGACACAGACAATAGTTTAGTGGTTACCAGAGAGAAAGCAGGGAGAGGGGTGGTAGATGAGGGTAAAAGGGATCAAATATATGGCTCTGGGTGGTAAACACACAAATCATATACAGATGATATATTACAGAATTGTACACCTGAAACCTATGTAACTTTACTAACAATTGTCACCCCAAAAAACTTTAATTAAAAACAAACAAACAGGGCCGGCCGAGTGGCACGATGGTTAAGAACTGGCTTGGGATGCCAGAGGGCCCCGGTTCGGATCCCACATATGAGGGCCAGTGACACTGCCCTTCACAGCTAAGATGCTGAACAACAGCTCAACCTGGAGCTGGGCTCTGTAAGCTGCTGGCAATGGCGTAGGCTGCAGCCTCTGTGGCAGTGGGTTGCCATGGGCTACTGTATGTAGCCAGCAGCCAGCATGAGCGGCCAGCAGCCGCAGTGAGTGGCCATCCAGAAGCCAGCGACTGACCTGACTCGCCCGGGAAGAGCGCAATGATGGTGCCAACTTGGGCCAGTGAAGCAACGTCCTCCACAACTAGACTGAAGAACAAAAGGACAGCAACTTGTCTGGTCCCCTTCCCCCAATTCCCCAGCACTGTTCCCATCCCCCCAATTCCCCAATTAAAAAAAAATCTTTAAGAAAAACAAACAAACAAAAATCAAGACACTCATCCCTCGCCCAGGTGATCCTAGAAATTCAAGGTGCAAGTTGAAGTCATTTGGAACCAGGAATGCTTTCCATTCAATTAAAGAGACAAAGGTTTTCAGTCATTTACCAACAGTTATTGCATGTCTTCTTTATGCCAGGCCCCATGCTAGATGCTAGCAAGCAATAAAATGAGTCAGGGGGTGGGAGCGGGGTTGTGGCTGACTACATATATAGAGGGGACCAGGAAAGATTCACGGTGGAGATGGCTGGATGAGAGACATAAAGCAATAGGTCTTTTGTGGGAATTCACAGGTTCTCATGCCCTAATTAATTGATGCAGAGAATGATTAAAACAATATGCTATGACTTTCACCTATACATGAACAGATAATTATTGTATACATATAGTGTAACTGTTGTGATAAATGTTCTGCTTAGGGATTCAAATCTGAATAGTGTAAAAAATGAAACAGTCGAAGACACAAAATATAAACATTTCCATCCTCCTTAATTTAGATACTATAGTAATATATTAAAGAAAAGATGTTTTGGGTGTTCTAGTGAAGAATAGTTTTATAAAGACTTTAGTATAACTTCAAATCTTCTACAAATCCTTTACTAGTTTTTAAAGAATAAGCAATTTTAAAAGTAATTTTTAATTATTTAGAGCTTAGAATTTTATTTTGCTTCTTTGGTAAAACTTTAATGACTTTCATACAAATATGGTATCTGGTTTGATCTCATGAGATAAATACTCTGAGCAACAGAGCCTTATATTCAAAAAATCCTTTAAAAATCCAAATCTCTTTCTACTCAACAGCATTTCCTGGAGGGCAATGTATTTCTCTACAGAACCCTATATTTCAAAACATAGGCATAAGAATAGGAGCATTAAGTTTTTAAGATATAATGATTTTAATGGGACACAAGTTCTCTAAAATAACACTAAAATGTATTTATAAGGTATTATTGACTTTAAAAGAAACTATATACACAAACACATTGGTTATATACCATCAAGCTGAGATTGTGATGTAGCCTGGGGCATTAGGGAGCTCTGAGTGTAGAGATGAAATTAAAGCAAAGATGCTTCATTGCCGGGAGCCGTCTGCCTCAGTATCTGACATGGCCAAACACACTGCAATTGTGACAAATTCTGAAGCTCTGACTGAGAAACAGATACTGCTTTATATCTTAGAAGATTTAAATTCCCCTTTGGATGCCCCCCATAAGGATGAAGATCTTACACCCCTTCTGATAGATACATCACAATAATTCTATTTTATACACTAAAGGTAATTTTAGTCACACTAGTCTCTTAGTAAAGGTCAAAGTACACACCCTATAAACCTTAAGATCCTGCTTAGCTAATAGTGTTTAGGATCATTGTTGAGTAGTCACATAGTCACTTCACTATAGGTAAAAGGATTAGCCTTAGTCATATAGTCACTATAGATAAAAAGGATTAAAACAGTTAAGATAAGTTGATCTTTTAGCATAAGAAAGTCAAGCTGTACCCTGGAGCATAAGAATTACAGGAAGTAAAACCCTGATCTAAACTATGTAAAAGAACTTTTTACTGATGAGATAATGGTCAACTGCCCACTATAAAAAGGGGCATGCTGTAGAATAAAGTGAGACACTTCTCTTCTTGAAAAAGCGCTCCTGTGTCTCCGCGCGTTTTTCTTCTTTTTCCTCGCCGACTCCGCCTCCACCTGAGGGAACCCCTGGACCCCACGGGAGCTGGTCTCCCGCACTTCATCAATGTAAGAGACATATTTTACTTTTCTGGGAGGTTGCTAATGCTTTATAACCTGAAGAAAATTTTCTTTTCTTCAACAGCTGACTCTGGCAACCAATAGAAAACAAAATGCCATGGGAATAGACAATTGACAATATTCATTCCAGGTATATTTTACTGTCCCCCTCGGGGAATTACATTTTATTAAAGGAAGTTTTGTGGATAACAGAATGGTGAAGGTACAAGCAAGAATACTCCAGAGATCATCTAGGCCAAAGCCAACATTTTCCAGAGATTGTCAGTGACTTGTGGTAGTTAGTATCTGAACAATGGCCCTCCAGTAAAACATGCCTCCATGTATTCACACCTGTGTGTTCCCTCCCCTCGAATCAGGACTTGATCTGGAATTGCTTCAACCAACAGAATGGGGTGGAATAGATGCCGTGTCATTTCCAGGTCTTTCAGAGGACTTGAAGTTCTTCTTCCTCTCTTAGAAGCCAGATATATCATACGATGAGCACCTCTCTGAGACCATTATGCTCTGAGAAGCCCAAGCCATATGCAGAAGCCCTAGAGGATGAGACACTGAGGGCAGACAGGAAGAGGCCAAGACCTGTGAGGGGAGAAGTGTTCAATGACACGCAGCCTTGCCAAACTCTTGGAGAACTCTACGCTAGCTAAAATCAGACTCCTACCACAAAAGAGACCCTAAGCAAGAACCTCTCGTTGAGCCCAGTAAACCCTAAAAACTATGAGAGATAGTAATAAGTTGTTTGAAGTACCAAGTTTGGGGTGGTTTGCTACTCAGCAATAAATAAACAGAAGGTTTCTCTAACAAATCAGGGCTAGAACAAGACAACCACCTCTCCTAAATTCCATTTCCTGACCCTTTCCACCATCACTTGCACGTGTCGTGATCGCCACTTTCTCTAAATATCTATGATATTTAGTATTACAAATAATCATTTGATATGAAGCAAATACTGCTTTGTATTGTTAGGTGTCTATGTCTTCTTTATTACTAATGAGAGCAGAAAAAAACCGCTTCTTTATCTAGCAGGAACATAATTACTTCTATAAGGAGCAATTATTTAAAGATCACAGTGATAATGTTTTGAAAATTAAGTTTCATTACCTTTAACTTAATAGGCAGTGAACGTGAGTAATTATCTATATACAGCCTGTGTTAGCTTGTGACAGCAGTTCCATCTAGAGGGCTTATGAAAACCAGACTGCTGGATTCCACTCCCCAGAGTTTGATTCAGAAGGCCTGAGATATAGCCCAATAATTTCATTTCCAACAAGTTCTCAGTGATGGTGAGGTTACAGGTCCAGGACAACATTGTGAGAATGTCCAGGTTAAAATATTGGGTTGTCGGAAAAGTCATGACGTATTTTGTCTATTTTTCAAACGTCATTTATTTATATAAAGAACAAAGATCAATCAATGATATATTGCTCATTTTGTTAAATAACCTTCTGCCAACTTTCAGTGAGCTTCATAATTCCTCATTCATAGAAGGACCTGTCTTTGTTTGCAAAAAACTGAACAAGGTGCTGATTTATAGCCTCATCTGAATTGAACGTTATACCACGCAAGGAGTTTTGAAGAGAGTGAAACAAGTGGAAATTTGACGGCACAAGGTCAGGCAAGTATGGTGGGTGTGGCAACACATCCCATCCAAGCTCTAATAGTTGTTGTTGTTTTTATTGAACAAAGCATATATTGGTTATCTTTCATATCATGAGGCATACAACAACATGAAACTTTATGAGATTAAAATCAGCCCTAAACAATTGTTTTTAATCCTAATTCCTACAGCAGTCTAAGCTACACAACAGAAAACTGTATTTCATGAAAAAAAATTTCTTGTTAAGTTTCTATTTTTAATACATCTTTTCTCCACAGGCAAGTTGTAAATTCTTCAAGGGCAGTAGCTTTGTCTTTTGGTATTTTGCATTTTCCACAGCGCCTAGTATTAATAGAAGCAAATTAAATATTTGTTGGTTGATTTAATTCTAATGGGTTTTTAGAATTTCTCACAGTTGTCCTCTGAAGATCTTCCTTTTAAATCATATTGAGTTACTCTTCTATCTTATTGAGTAAAACTGACACCTTACGAAACACTGATAAATGGAGAGTATTTCATTGGCCAAGCTCAATAATTTTTGATGGCTGATCAAACTTGTGTGTGGTCTTGTGTTGCCACAATGGAACACAACTCCTTTACAATTAACAAGCTCTGGACATTTCTGGATGATGGATTCATTCCAACTGTCCAACTGCTGACAGTACACATTGAAATTGATTGTTTGGTTCCTTGGTAGGAGCTCAAAAAACACGACACCTTTAAAATCCCACCACACTGAGAGCGTAACCTTCCTCTGATGAATGTCTGCTTTCGATGTTGTTTAAGGTGAATCATCCTGTTGGGATCCAAACTGTCTGTGCACCACATTGTTGTAAACAATCCACTTCTCATCACCAGTTATCAGTCACTTCAAAAAAGGATCGTTTTCCTCAAATATGTTCACGTTTAATGAGCATATTGCAGATGTTCATATGCTCCATCAAATGAACTTCTTTGAGTTCAGGAGGAACCCAAATATCGAGCTTGCTTACATATCCCAGCTTCTTCAGGTGGTCATGAATGCTTGAATGATGGATGTTCAATGTTTCTGTAATCTCTCGAGTTGTGGAACGTGGGTTTTACTTGATCAATGCCTTTATTTTGTCATAATTAACCTCGGTGGGTCTCCCTGACCTAGGAGCGTCGTTGAGATCAAAATCACCAGCATTGAATTTCGTGAACCATCGTTGGCATTGACGTTCTTGTAGAGCATTGTCACCATAAACTTTATGCAACTTTTCACAATCTTGACGTATGTTCTTCCCTTTATGGAAGTAAAACAGTAAAATATGGCAAAAACACATTTTGGCCTTCCATCTTCAGCTTGTTGTAAAATCTCCAAAACTCAACCAAATCGCTCAATTTTTTTTTTTTAGAATGAAGCTAGAACCGTCAGCTGTCAAATGAAACAGCAATAATATAGATGCAAATGACTCTAGTACTTCCAAAACTGAACTAGTACCATCTGTTGCAAATATGAGTCATGACTTTTCCAACAACCCAATAATCCCCCAACCCAAAACCCTCTTTTCTAAGACTGTTACTGCAAAACAATTACAAATCATATAAAAGCAAGTTTGCCTGTGCTTTTCACTTTCTCACCCTTAGCTTCTCTCCTTTGTGATTCCCCTTTTCTATAATCCTCTCCATGGGCAGTACCTTTGGGTTCATCTCTGCCTTCCAGAAGCCACTCTATGTAAAGTCCCTCAGAGCTATGACTTCCTGCAAATGTATAGAACATGTCAAAATTTTCCACGCGTCAGTACTTCTGATCCAGAAATACTGCATTAAATGATCAATTTTGAGCTCATCCTGAGTAGAGATTATGCTGACATTATTCTTGTATCAGCAGTGCCCAATAACACAGTGCCTAACGTATATAGTTGCTACCCAACTACGAGTATTTTTAGGTAAATCTTTTAAAAACACAATGTAAAGTGTGAATTATTGATAGTTTTGCTATGCTGCTACATGCTAGGACAAACAAGTTTAAAAACTATGCCTGAGAGCTGAAAGGAATAAAATACCAGCATTAGATTTTCAAGTGGTTCAAAAAACATAGGTGTCAACTGACATTTATTAAGCACCTATGTTAACCATAACCAGGAAAAAATGATGAATAGTATACCATTTCAGCATTCCAAGTACTTACAGATTAGTGGAAGACATGCAGGAAGGATAAGAGTGTGTTTCAAATAATGGAGAGTCTAAGCACTCCATTCAAATGAGGAAAAAGTCTCTCTTGTTATCAACTCATTGACTCCTCACAATTACCCTATGTGGTAGGGACTATTATTCTCAACATCTTCATTTCGCAGGTTAGAAAACTGAGCCACGTAGAGTATGTCAGTGGAACTGAACCTGGGCAGTCTTGTTCCAGAGTCTGGGCTCCTTGTGACTAGGCCGCATTGCTCTCTTTTAAAGCAATGAGATAATAAAATTCTAAAACAAATTCTAATTTTATTTTGGTAAATACTCATTCATTTGAATTCATAGTTCTACAAAGCAAGTTTTCTCCCACTTCATAGAAGATATGGTCATATCTGGACTGTTAAACAGCTCAGGCACTTGCAAGGAAAGATGTTTAAACACAGAGTATATGACTTTAAAATGCTGTAAAGTTACTAAATGAATGAATGAATGAATAAATTAATTGAATAACAACAACAAAATAAAACTGCCATTACTCCACCTTCTATGTATTTCTCTATCTTCCCCCCTACATACCTGGGTCGGGTAGATCTGCCTTATCACTCAAAAAGGTGACAAGAATACAGGCTTCTGGTCAAGATGGCTGAGTATATAAATGCTATGCTTGTCTCTCCCCATGGCCACATAAAAAGTACAAATAAACTACAAAACAACCATCATTGAGAATCACCTGAATTCTAACTGAACAGAAGTCCTATAACTAAGGACATACAAAAAAAGCCAGCTTGAGACTAGTAGGAAGCCACCTCAAGACTAGTAGAAGGGGCAGAGATGAGGAATGGGCTGGACCCACACACACATGTGATAGTTAAAAATTGAGAGGGATATCTCAACATCAGAAGCATGCCACGAGGATCGAGGGGTTCCCCAGTCCAGGACTCCAGTGCTAGGAAAAGAAGTTCCCATAACTTCTGGCTGTGAAAACAAGGGGAGACTGTGGTTGACTGAGATGAAGTGAGGACACTGGAGTCCCAGGTGTTCCTCTTAAAGGGTCCACTCATGGACTGACTCACTGATGGACTCATTCTCTCTGAGCTCCAGCACTGGGGTAGCAGCTCAAAGGGCACCAGAGACATAAGGGGAGGAACCAAATTGTCTGGCTTCAGGGTGAGAGATGGAGGGCCAGATTTCTCCCAGACAGAAATGCTGGCAGAAGTCATTGTTCCTTTTTTGAGCCCACCCCCTACCCAGCCTGCATGTGCAATGTCTAAGTCTCCAACAACCCAGCAAAAACCATTTTCTCTGCCCTGGTGATTTCCTGAGACCCTGGCCCACCCAAGCCACTTCCAGTGGCTTTTCCATACAAACAGCCTGTCTTGGCTCATGCTGCAGATTTTTTGGAAATCTCTCACAGGTTCATAAACCCCAAACAAGCAGCATCTGGCCTTGGCATATGCCCTGTATCTCTTACTCAGCAGCCCCAAGCCTAGCACTAGTGGCAGCTGGCCTCAGGTGCAGTTTAGCCTTTCGCAGGCACCTGTAAGCCCAGCATGAGTGACAACCATCTGCAGATCATTTTGTAGGTCATACCAAGTGGCCTCAAGCAGGGCACAGGCAGCAGCTGACCTTGGTCTACAAGAGAACTTCTCAAAAGGTCCCAGAACCAACACGCATGCGGCCATCTTCAGACCACACCAAGAGCACCACCTAACTACCACCACAAAAAGCACATGCAAAGGGCAAACTCAGCAGGCACCAGAGCCCCACAAAAGCAAACCCTACTCTGTAGGATTAGTCCCTACACAGCAGCTCCTCCCCTAGAGTCATGGCCAGTCCTCACAAGCAATCAGCCTCACGGTCAATCCCCCCCATAGATGTGCAAAGAGCAATCAAGACTCAACTATAAAAGGAGCACACACTACCCACACAAGGGACATACCTGGAGAACCCAGTACAGGTGCCACTGGGTCCCACAGGACACCTATTACATAAGACCATTCCACCAAGACCAGGAGATATAGCAGCTCTACCTAATACTTAGAAATAAACACAGGGCGGCAGCCAAAATGAGGTGGCAAAGAAATATGTCACAAATAAAAGAACAGAATAAAACTCCAGAAAACAACTAAACAAAATGGAGACAAGCAATCTACCAGATGAAAAGTTCAAAACACTGTTATAAGGATGTTCAGTTATCTCAATGAGAACGTCAACAAAGACATATAAAACATAAAAACGGGTGAAGCAGAGAGAGGATAGAATCAGCAAATTGGCAGATAAGGTAGCAAAAAATACCCAATTGGAACAGGGAAAAAAAAAAAGTCAAAAAAATGAGGATAGTTTAAGGGGCCTCTGGGACAACATCAAGCATACTAACATTCACATCTTAGGGGTACCAGAAAGAGAAGAGAGAGAGCAAGGAATTGAAGACCCATTTGAAAAAACAATAACAGAAAATTTCCCTAACCTGGTGAAAGAAATAGACAAACAAGCCCAGAAAGCACAGACAGTCCAAAACAAGATGACCCCAAACAGGCCCAAACCAAGACACATTATCATTAAAATGCCAAAGATTAAAGATAAAGAAAGAATCTTAAAAGCAGTAAGAGAAAAGCCATTAGTTACCTACAAGGGAGCTCTGTTAAGACTATCAGACAATTTCTCAACAGAAATTTCGCAGGCCAGAAGGAATTGGGAGGAAATATTTAAAGTGATAAAAAGTAAGCACTTACAACCAAGATTACCTTACCCAGCAAAGCTACCATTTAGAATCAAAGGACAGATAAAGAGTTTCCCAGACCAGAATAACCTAAATGTGTCCATCACTACCAAACCAGCACTACAAGAAATATTAAAGTAACTTCTCCATAAGAAAAAAAAAGAGATTAAAAATATGAATAAAAAAATGGCAATAACTGCATATCAACCAACAATTACTTTAAATCTAAATGGATTAAACACTCTAATCAAAAGACATAGGATGGCTGAATGGATAAGAAAACAAGACCTTTACATATGCTGCCTACAAGAGACTCACTTCAGATTGAAAGACATACAGACTGAAAGTAAAGGGATGGAAAAAGGTATTTCACGAAAGTAAATTAATTAATTAATTAATTAATTAATTAATTAATTAAAAAGCTGGGGTAGCAATACTTATACCAGAGAAAACAAATTTTAAAACAAAGGCTATAACAAAAGACAAAGACACATGTATTCATAGATCATAGCAGCATTATTTGCAATAACCAAGATATGGAGGCAACCTAAGTGTTCATCAATAGATGATTGGATAAATAAGAAGTGGTACATATATACCTTGGAATGTTACTCAGTCATGAAAAGTATGCAATCTTGCCATCTACAAAAACGTGTATGGAACTAAAGGGTATTTTCTTGAGTGAAATAAGTCAGACAGTGAAAGACAAATACTGTATCATTTCACGTATATATGTGGAATCTAAAAAAAACAAAATAAACTAACAAACAAAACAGAAACAAACTCATAAATATAGAGCAGCACATTTTGATGGTTGTCAGATGGGAAGGGCGTTGGGGGGAAATCAGTGAAAAAGGCAAAGAGATGAAGAAGTACAAATTGGTAGTTACAAAACAGTTATGGGATGTAGGCTATAGCATAGGGAATATAGTCAATAATGTTGTAACAACTATGTATGGTGTCAAATGGCTCTTAGATTTATCAGGGTGATCACTTTGTAAATTATATAAATGTCTAACCATTATATTGTATATCTAACACTAATATAATATTGTATGTCAACTGTAATTGAAAAAAATAATTTAGAAAAGAATAATGGTAGCACACTAAAAATTTAATTAAAATTTAAATTAAAATCTTAAATTAAAATTTTATTTTGTTTGGACTCATGACTCTATTGGTGTTTGAAGAAGAGATGACTTCAGAATTCAAGGCTAAATAAAGGAGGGAAGCTGCTCTCCTCAGCTCAACACCAATAGACTTTCTTGTGCTTCTGAGCCCCCTGGGTCCCCATTGCCTCCATCGCTTTCTCTTCCAGTGTCTTTAGATAAGATAGATTTTTTTCTAGATCATTTTTCAGTCATGTATCTTTAGGGACATCAATCCATGTTTCACGGACAATGACATTAGCCTTGGGAAGTTTAGGTTTGGGAACAATTCTTCCTGATTGTGTGGAAACTTGTACCTCTCTCCTTTCTCAGTGAATCTCTACCCCATTTTAGTGGGCTTCCTGTCCACAAGATCCACAAGTTTGAGTTGGTGGTGGAGCAAGGGAGCTTCACTAGGGACCATGGCTCCCCACTAATCCTTGATCTTGCCAACATAGTGTAATGTGTGTTCGGCCCATCCAGGATTACCCAGTTTCAATGCCAAATGGTAATAGATATGTATGATGTCAGGGCAGAGGGGAGTGGGGCAGTGCATTGGGGGAGGGGTGTTGTTCACTTTGTGAGGGGTAAAAAGTATAACTATTGCACTGTTTTGTGCACCTGAAACTAAAAACAACCAAAAAACAAAAAAACAAAAAAAACCCAGACCCACTCTTTCTTGCCTCCACTCCTACTGAATATGACATTTTTTTCAGAATAGTTGACATGTTCACTTAACAAATTGCACTGAATTTATATCTTCACTATCAGCCTAAAAAGACTATAACACTATGCAGGTAAACCAAGCTGATCTATGTCAAATATCCCCAAATGGGCAGATTTAGACATCCGAACGACATAATCAGAGCACATAGCAATGAGTATGACTTGTTACTAAAGTTGCACATGTAACACAGGTTGTAGTGGACTCACCCAATTGGTCCCGTATTTGATACATAAGAATGTGTATATTATCTCAATGCGGGAAGGGCATACTTTCACTGGTGACTGCCACAATTTTGAGTGTAATTTATCATATATCAGAGACTGAGAGATGTTAGAAACACACAAAAAATGTAAGTATATTTGGCATTTGAGGCTTTGCGTTATTATTAACAGTTAATGTTACATACCTAAGTAGCTCTTGCAAAGTTATATTGATTATGCTTCATAGTTGAGATTATTAATATTTCAAAGGTTAAATTTATATATAATTATACTAAAATTTGCTATATTACACTAAGACAAAAAATACAAAATTATACCATTTGTAAATGGGTGCTTCCAATGTAATTTTATAATGTATTGTCTTTATAAACAGTTATTTTGCATAGAAGGGAGATATTATTTCATTTTAATTAGGTTATTTAAATTTTAAACCATTAAGGAAAAGAGCATTAGGGTATAAATCATGCTTTTCATAGCTATAGGCTGTATCTTTTTACACAATAAATGGGATGAAAACTCAGCATCCAATTTCCTAGTGGTTAAGCCTAATGACCAAAGCAATTCTATATTGATAAACATACAATGGATATCTGTGTGACATTTGTTGGGCTATATGTTCAGCATTCAAAAATAAGTGTGAACTCAGTAATTGTAAGGATGATGATGAGAAACAATGCCTGACAAATAACAGGCACTCAATAAATATTCCTTGAAAAACCAGTAGATAAATGAATTGAAGTTAATATTTTAGAGCTCTTTCTATATGCTGGGCAAAATACTATTCTAAATACTTTCATGTATTAAGACATTTCATTTCCTCATAGCCCGCATTATGTTCACAATTATTCAGAGGGAACTGGGCCTTCGTGTGGAAATAACTTCCCAGTATCACTCAGCTATCAAGCAGCACAGATGAGTTTCTGAACTAGATCTGTCTACTTGAGCGCTCCAGCAGGAGAGTCAGACTTGCATGCAGCAAAGTCAACTAAAAATTAGTGGGATGGTGTGATCACAGACATGGAAAAGGTGCTCTGACAGCTAAAAGGGGATTTTTGGGGGGAGGGGGGAGGGCGAGTGGTTCAGTTGGTTAAGAGTGTGAGCTCTGAGTAACAGGGTCACCAGTTCGATTCCCACATGGGCCAGTGAACTGCACCCGAGCTGAGTTGCTGCTGAGCTGCCAACATGTGGCAGGATGGCTCATCTGGTGAGAGGACATGCTCCTAGCAACTAAGATTGAACACGGCACCTTGAGCTGAGCAGCTGCGAGCTGCCAATAGGCAGACAGATGACGATTGGACTTGGAGCTGAGCTGGCTGCGCCCTCCACAACTAAGATTGAAGGACAACAACTTGGCTGATCCCCTCCCCCAATTCCCCAATAAAATCTTTAAAAAAAAAAAAAGAGAGAAAGGGATTTTTCTGACTGTATGGAATGGAAAATATTTTATAACTGAGTTCCCTATTTTAGTTGGGCCTAAACATTCAACAGGAAAAGAACATCCAAAGGAGAGGGGGGATAATTCCGGCGTAATTGTACATTCAGGCAGTTGTGCATAGATCAATAAGTCCATAGCAATCAGAGAGTGGACCCTAGTGAGACCTGGAGGAAGAAATGTCTTTTGGAATCAGATCATTAAGGGACCTTGTGTACCATGACAAGGAAATTAGATTTACAAATAAGGCAGGGGGAAGTAATCAAAGTCACTTAAGCAGAAGAGTGATATTGTCACATTAACTTTTACTAAGTTAACCTGTTGACAGAGTCAAGCGTGGTCCTTGATAGAGAACAGTCAGGAACAATAAGCAGTGAGCGTGAAGGACGAGGGAAATAAGTGATCAGTAGTCAATACCTCATCTCACTGTGCTACTGCACTCCTTGTGGTCCATTTCTTTTTAACTTTGAAGATATGTTTCAAGAAAGGCAAATCACTTTTGAAATTTGCCTTTCCAGCCCAATCAAAACATTACAAGAGCAGTGTTTCAATCCGCAGCTGTCAATGTTTTTCCTGCTCTCTCTCACTTTCTGCCCAATCACTCAGCAAGTTTCCCAGGTCTCCATTCCTTCCTTCAGCCAGTGAGACAAAGAGGAACTTTCAAAATTCTGTTGGTACCAAAGGCTGTTGGTAGTTGTATTAGAGTTCTTCAGAGAAACAGAACCAATGGGAGATATAGATGTATATATACAGTACAATTGTATATATACAATTGTATAAATACATACACACACACACACACACACACACACA
>NW_017731492.1:2894950-2902258 GCF_001890085.2 Hipposideros armiger | reverse complement strand
GAGAGAGAGAGAGAGAGAGAGAGAGAGAGAGAGAGAGAGAGAGACATATTCATTATTAGGAACTGGCTTGTGCAATTTATGGAGCCTGGGAATTCCCAAATCTACAGAGCGGGCAGCAGGCAGAGCCCACGAGGGCTGACAGTGCAGATGAAGTCTGAAGGCAGTATACTGGAGAATTTCCTCGTGCTCAAGGAGTCCAGTCTGTGTTCTATTCAGGCCTTCAACTGACTGAATGAGGCCTGCCCACATTATGAAAGGCAACTGGCTTACTAATTTAAACGTTAATCTCATTCAAAAATATTCTCTGATTTGACACACAGAATTAACCATACAGTGGTCATTCCTGGACAGCTCTCAGAGTAAGTTTCCACTTGATAGGATATCCATTAAGCCTTTGTAAGAATCCCCCCCCCCGCCCCCGCCAACACACACATGCCCTATATAGTTGGAATTGTCTTTCATACCAGGGGAAAGTATCTGCTGCTGTAAATATTCATTTGCTGAAGTATTTTCCTAGTCATAGCATAAAATTCAAAACTCCTTGTAGCCATCTCCATGAGAATCTTTTACTTGCAGAAAGTCTCTTGTAGGCTCCTTGGACCCTATTCACTATACCTTATGTACATGTTTCTTATGTACCCAGGAAAAATAAAAGTCTTGTTTTGTTTTTTTGGAAGGCATTTGTAAAGCTCACTTAAAGACACTCCTGTTGTGTAAACAGGGAAACAAATAAGTAAAGTGAGAAGAAAATTTAGACTTGAATTTCTACCTGGGCAATATCCAAATCCAGCATGTAGAAACACATGTTCTACTACTTGTGGCAAAGACAATAATTCCCATTATGTATTATGTTTTTTCTTTAAAATACAACAAAACAATTGATCATTTTTCATATCTTACTGTTATTAATAATATTTATAGCATTTAATGCATACAAAGAGCATGAATCAAAAACACTTTTGCACCTCATCAGCATTTGCTGAGCACCTACTCTATGCCAATCAGTGAATAAACACTTTCTGCTTTCCTGCAGTTCTGGGGCTTTCTTCTCAGTTGGGCACACTATACTACTTGCACTTATGAGAAGTGTGAGATTGTAGATGCAGACACCCAAATCCTTATACTTGGCAATCAGTTCCTCTCTGACTCAGCACCACTCCTGTTCCGTCTGCCCCTCATCCAACAAACAGCTCTGAAGCAAAATCAGCCCTGGAAAATAAAATGCAACACACTAAAGAGACTTCTTAGACTCTTCTTAGTCTTCCTGGCTCAGGAGTTGTTTATCCAAATCTACTGTGTCAAGCCACAGTGCATTAATTAGGAGGGCTAAACTTAATCCCTATCCAAGACCTGTGGAAAGTAGAGAGAAAAATGGTGCTGTGGCAGTGCTTGGTCTATAGCACTTACAGGTCCCAGAAGAGCCTGGATTTTAGCACCCACAAGGGAGAAGCAGCTAGGAATCGCAGCTAGCCACCAGCATATGGCTGGGATTTCTTTTCAGCAGAGACCCAGTTGGGCAGGTTGGGCTTTGACCAGGAGAGGATGGGAAGAGTTCCGTTCTTAAGAGAAGAATGGAGCTCACACAGCCAGAGAAACGGGGGTCACAGTCCCCCTCTTCATATGCACATCAGGTAAACTATTTGCATTTTCATATCTGGTGCTAAGCCCAATACCTAAGAATACCATTTCAAGTAAGAAAAATGTAAGAGAAGCATCATGAAATGCAGTGTTTCCTATGGCATTTTCTACAAGGTAAAGCAAATTCTGCACTGGAATGAGGATACTTTAAAACGTGTTTAAAGAAATCTCTGTCAGTGTAGTGATAGGTTTTAGGGAAGAAATAATGCTTCTCCTTCTCAGAGAATTGATGCTTGACTGTAAAGTTGGTACATGACAGGACAAGAGTATTTATTTGAACATAGTCTCCTGCTTTTACAGAAAACCAGAGTTAATGTAAACGTTAAAATGATTTTGCTCAGACCGTGAGTTTCCCCCTTCCATTATTTATCTTTAGCGATCAAAGTGGCATATGTTGCAGTCCATCTGGATGAGAAAAAGATCAAAACAAATGACATGAAACAGAAATATAAGCTACACGCCACATGTTTCTCTGATCCAATTTTTCCTAAACTTGATGCAATGTATTAGCTTATTAGTCAATGCACTCAACAAAAACTATGTAGATTAGAGTGGAAATATTGGAATGGTAGAGGAAATGATACTGTGTAATGTACTGAAATTTTTCAGTTCATAGCACATGTTTGGGGAAGAATTAAGGAGATTGGCAACAAACACAGTCTCAAAATGATCTGACATGTGCAACCACTGTATAAATAAACACGGTTTACATTCAATGACACATATTCTTCATCAAACTACTTCACCAAAGTGACAGTTGCCAAGGAGGAAGGTATGAGGATGATAACTGGAACAGAGCAGTGGCTCAGTAAAGCCTGAGAGCTTGAGAGAGACAGAGCCTCCAACCCAAGGCAAAATGGCTTAATCACTCTCATGGCATGACGCCTTTCCAGGTTCTGCTCATGACATCTCTTCAGAGTGTTAGACACCTGGTAGGTGTTTTAAAAAATATTTGAGGGTAAGCCTAGTTGTTTGAAAAGTTATGTTTTGCACCTCTATTTTTACTGTCTAGAAAGTAATCTGATTTATAACAAGGATCCAAGTCTACTTCAAAGTCTGAGTGAAAAATCATTAATTATCCTGTTTTCCCATGAGTCTGGAGAGTCCTGGTGCCAATCAGGTCACCAGGTGACTGCACTGAATCATCCGTTACCTCATTCATAACAAATTAACCATGCATCTGGGCATGCTTCAAAACAGTGCAAAGTAGACTATCCAGGAAAAGAAACTTGACTTTCTCACCATTTGGAAGTTGACTCTGTTCTAGAATATTCCCTTTAAAATCCTCAATCTGCTTGCTCAAATATCTAAGTGACTGAGGTGTTCTTCTCCTGCTTCATGAAGCAGTCCCTTTCAGTTTCAGACTAAAATATTCAGTTCTCATTATTAAAAAATATTCAGTTGTTATGTATCGTGCAAAAATTCTAACTCCCTACAAAACTAATTCTGACCTTAGTAATCATACTTAGTCAAATCCCTTTTCCACCACAGGATGGAATATAAACTCTGTGAGGACCAGAAATCCATCCATGTAACACTCTATCCCTAGCTACTAAAATGCTAACAGAGAGTACTCAATCGATTTTTGTTGAATAGATGAATGAATGAATAGATGAATGGAGTGAACGAAGCCTCAAACACATTCTGGTGTTTGAGAAAACAATGATGTTTAGTGGAAAGGAAGAAATTATAGTGTAAACAACAATGAGGAAGAGTCAGGAAACCTGAATTTGAGTTTGGCCTCTGCATCTCAAGATCTATATAACATCTTGGGGCATATTTTGATATCAACAGTCTAGGGTCTATTTTTCCTTGTCTGAAAAAGAGGAGTTTGCTTACTTTTCATCTAAGTTCTCATCAGACTATAATATTCAGTATCCTTTTAATTCTAGGTTATGAATTCCAGTGCTACATAGAACATATTTAACCTCTTTCTCCTAGCTCAACTTCTCCAAATATTTCCCAAATTCTAATTATAGTCACACTATTTCTTATATCTACATATGTTCCTAAAACAGGTTTTTATAAAAAATATTGTTTCAAGCCTCGTTACCTACCTGGGTTGTCCATTTCTTAGAATCCTTTAGTTGGTCAATAGTGCTCTTAAAATGCAACAACTGGAACTAAGCACAATACCACTGGCAAATTCTAAACAGTTATAAACTAAAGTGAGACTATCACTTTACTAGTTCTAAATACTTATATTTATTGTAATATAAATATATTACAAATACTTATTGTGAGGTTGCAATGTGCCAACACTGCTCTGGGCACGAGGACTATAAGCAGGGAGAGAAACAATGCATTTCTCACCGATGTAACTTGTTTTCAGGTAGGAGGAGACAAAATAGGTAATTTTATACTGTGACCCTTAATGACAAAGCCAATAAAACCAACCAGTGGAATGGGAAGTAGGTCAGGAAACCGTGGTACTATTTAAGACAAATGCAGACAGGTGAGTAAAGCCAAACACGTAAAGAATGACGGGGAAAGCACGGCAGGTAAATTCCAATCCCTGAGGCAGAAATGAGCTTCATGTGCCCCAAATTGAAGAAAAGCCCCCGGTTACTGGCCATAAGAACCCCAAGGAAAAGTTGTATTACATATATCTTCATTGTAGTGTTTTATAGGTGGACTAGTTCAAGTTTATCATCTTAGATTTGTCACTCAGGTTAGCCCTGTTTGTGAAGGTTCCACAGAACCAAAGTCTGTGGAAGGACTGATTATCCGTAAGGAACAATAAATGGGAGTGAAACTAAGAACATTTGCAGAGGAGAGAAGGGAGCTGGTATTGGAGTTTGGCACACGAGGGAAGTGAGATTAAATGTGCCGTTAAGTAAACATGGAGGTTGAACTAGGATGTAGTGCTGGAGAAGCTAAGATTAAAGAGAGGAAGTAAGAAAGCCAAGTAACGATTGAATGGGCCAAGTAAATACATAAAACAGAGTCTTTGCACATGTATTTTTAAAGAATATGTTCTCCATGGTAAGACCTGTATTTAAAGGTCGAGGGGCTAGATGAAAAGCCTCAGTCTATTAGATTATTATCTAACATTATTGAACCTTTCCAATACCATATTATACATTTACGACGTATACATGCCTTTTTATGTTGTCATTCAAAATATTATAAAATATTCAAAATATTATAAAAAAGAATGAAATATGAATTAGCCAAAGGAAGAAAATCCTGTCAAAAGGATTTTTAGTTTGCATTTGAAATTGTTCAATTTTTTAACATTTAAGTGCACTCTACTTTTAAGCATTAGATGTATTTATATTACAAGACATATTTGTACTAAAAGAAAGTCTTAAATGTGTGTTTTAAGAGCTCTATTAGATATAGAAATCTAAGGGGCTTGACTTAGAAGAATCAGAATTAGTCACTCTCAATGTAATTGTTATGGTTGCAAAGTTAATTTAGCAGCTGAAATTAACCAATCTAGCATTGGCAAAGATGATTTCTATATGTAAATGTGGTATTAAAATAGATTGTCATATCCTTCCAGAAAGAAATAGTGTGGCAAGCATAAAATCTGCATTTAACCTCTGCAGAGACTATCAGAACAAGCTGTACAAATTTATCAAGTGTAAAGTCTCTAGAACAGAAAACATGAGCACATATTTAAAGAAGAACACTGTATCAGTTTTCTATGGCTGCATAACAAACAACCGCAAAATTTAAAACATCCATTTATTTAGCTCATGATTCTGTGAAGTAGTTACTTAAGCCTGGATCAGGCTCAAATAATCTTCATCCAGTTTATCCATCCATCTGCAGTCAGCTGGGGACTGGTTGGTCTTTGACAGCCTCACTCATATGTCTAGTGACTATTCATTGGTTGGAGACAATGGGAGTGACTTGGCTATATTTCTCTCATCCAGTTGCTATGTTGGCTTTAACTACTTTGTGAGAAAAACAACAGGGCAAATGCTAATGCACAAATATTTTTCAAACTCAGCTTATGCTGTTTTTCCTACTCCACCATCATACAGAAACAGTATTGGGAGATACTTCCAAAGGTCTTGAATGCAGGGAGATAAAGATAAATAGGAGCCATTACTTCAGCTAATCCACCATAGCCACACAGCCCTTGGGGCGGGGAGAAACCCTCCACATTAAAAAATGATGAGGATCTATTGCAAGAAATAACAAATAAGGGTCCTGAGAAACTAGATTTTCTGCTGTATGAGTACTAAGACAGAGACCGTGTCCCTCTGGTTCACCACTTAATCTTTAGTACCCTGGCCAGTGTTTGGCTGTTATCAGTACTACTAAATGCTTGTTGAATAAACAAAGAATTTTGAATGAAAGGGACTTTTCCTCTTGAAGGCCTAGATGCTAAAACACACCTTCTGTCTTGCACAGCGGGAAAAGCAAGGTGATTTAGGGGTTTTAACATGGCCTCTGGAGTCAGACTGCCTGAATTTACATCCTGGCTTTGACTCATATTATGTGTGTTCTTGGAGAAAGGGCCATGCCTTCCTGAGCCCAAATTTCCTGAACTATAACATGAATATAATCACAGTACCTGCTTGTGGTGGTTTTGAACACGGCTCCCAAGTTATTTGACATGGCTTGCTTCATGAGGTAGGGTCTGTGACACCTCCTTTTGTGTGCAGTGGGCTTGTGACTATTTCAACCAACAGAATCTAGTGAGAATAGTGTTTCTCTTCCAAGAGATCATCATAAAGGTGATACAGCTTCTACCTTGATTGTTGGAACACTCGCTTTTGAAGCCCTGAGCCTCCATTTGAGAAATTCTACTACCCTGAGATCACCAGGCGGTAAAGAAGGCAAGTGACACCAAATGGCCATGGGCAGTGTTCCAGCTGGCAGTCTTACTCTTGGAATGATCCTAACCCACATACCAGAAACGTGAGCGAACAAACCATCAAAGTATGAGTTACTCTCTCCAGTGGTTGAGTTACTCTCTTTAACCTTCAAATCTTTCCAGCAGAGGTCCAGGGCATCATATAGCAGGGACGTCTGCTATGCTGCTATGCCCCAGCCCAGCTAGGCTCTGTCTGAATTTCCAACCGTCAGAATTCATGAGCGTAACACTGTTTGTTTTAAGTCACTAAGTTTTGGGGTACCTTCTTCTGTAGCAATAGTAACTATAACTGAAACATGGTGCCTGGAAGAAAGTTGCTGCCATAAAAACCCAAACCATGTGCCTTGGCTTTAGGATCAGGTATCAGGCAGAACCAAGAAGGACCCTATGATGATTAATTTTATGTGTCAACTTGCCTAGGCCACAAGGTGTCAGACACTTGGCCAAATATTATTCTGAATGTGTGTATAAAGGTGTGTCTAGATGAAATGCACATTTTAGTCATTAGATTGAATAAAGTAGATTGTCCTCCTTAATGTGGGTGGCCTTTATACAATCAATTCAAGGCCTGAACAGGACGAAAAGCCTGAGTAAGAATCAACTCCGCCTTTCTCCTGCCTGATCACTTGAGCTGGGGCATAGGTCTTTTCCCGCCTTCAGACTCAACCAAAAAAAAAAAAAAAACTGGTTCTTTTGAAGTCTCAAGCCTGCTGGCTTTCAGACTGGCACTTTCAGAATTGGCTCTCTTGGGTCTCCACCTGGCCAACTACAGTCTTGGTAATTCTCAGCCTCCTTAACTATATATATACATATATATATATATATATATATATATA
>NW_017731492.1:2893742-2894883 GCF_001890085.2 Hipposideros armiger | reverse complement strand
TATATATATATATATATATATATACACAGCCTCTATAATCATATGAGCTGTCTCTCCAATCTCATCTCTCTCTCTCTCTCTGAAGAACCCTCACTAATACAGACTTGAAGAGTTGAAGAGACTGTTAGTAAGAGTTGGAAAGTCCTCAAGGACTGCTGATCAAGGCTAGAAAATTTAGGAAGAAATTGAAGGTTATTGAAGGTTGATAAAAAGGCTGACAAGTGTTAGTGGCAGAAAGATGGGCAACACTCTCACTTATGATGGGGAAAACGGGTCAGCTTTGACTAAAAGGGACAGAGACAGTCGAAAAGAAAAAGAAGTCTTTGAATCCGCCACCTTTTGTGACCAGGAAACCACCTGGAGAGGGCTCCTCATTTGAAGTACAGGTCATATTTTATGGAAAAGGAAGAATAAAGTAAGGGAATAACCACGAGTCAGAAAGCAGAACCAACAGCCTCAGAAAACTGCTTGTAGGAAATAGGAGTAAACCCTAGTCAAAGAACTCGAAACAAGTGCTCGGCTGGATTTTAGAATTGCTATGGACCAGCGACTGCTCTCTGTCTTTCACGCCCTTCCTTTTTGAATAGGCGTGTTGATGGAGGTTATTCAACAATTTTATGTCAAGGGTGCAGTGGACAGATAACTCATCTCTTTTATCATTCTGTAGATTGAAAATAACCAAACTAGAAGGACTGCACTCAAGAAGCTTCATCTGCAACTGTCAAGTTTAAATGACAAGATCCAGGACTTTCAGTTGATGGCACAATGGGGTGAGGCACGAGAGAGGTTGGAGAAGAGAATGATTGTATTTTGCACCCTGGAATGTAAAGAAAGGAATGTAAGCAATTGTGGCCACAGGTGAACCATGGTGGTTTTAAAACATGAGCCCAGAACTGTGACACTGCCTTCTTCCATCTAGGCAGGAATAGAGACCACTGACTAATTGGCTATAGTCTAAGTGACGCTGGGTGGTTCCTGAAGCTGGGTCATAAAAAGCAATGCAGCTTCTGATTTGTTTGTTGGAAAACTCATGCTTAGAACCTCATGTCTCGGGCCGGCCGAGTGGCGCGATGGTTAAGAACTCGCTTGGGATGCCAGAGGGCCCCGGTTCGGATCCCACATATGAGGGCCAGTGACACTG
>NW_017731492.1:2861834-2893512 GCF_001890085.2 Hipposideros armiger | reverse complement strand
AAAACGACAGCAACTTGTCTGTTGCCCAATTCCCCAGCACTGTTCCCATCCCCCCAATTTCCCAATAAAAATCTTTAAAAAAAAAAAAAAAAAAAGAACCTCGTGTCTCTATTAAGAAGTCTCACTACCCCGAAGTACCATGCTATAGGATGCAAACAC
Organism: Hipposideros armiger; assembly: GCF_001890085.2. Lineage (NCBI taxonomy): Eukaryota > Metazoa > Chordata > Mammalia > Chiroptera > Hipposideridae > Hipposideros > Hipposideros armiger. The sequence goes on along the minus strand of NW_017731492.1, from coordinate 2,893,353 downwards.
ACATGAAGAGCTCACATGTATGTTATTCGGTTGGCAGTCCTAGTCGTCTATGCATCCTAATTCAGGTGTCCAACATCTAAATGAATGAGCTCTCAAGTAATTCCAGTTCCAATTTGAGTGACCTCTGAGTCACAGACTTGGAGTGATAGCCACACACAGTAAAGCAACTCACTGTGTACTGTCAAATTCCTGACCCACAGAATTCATGAGCATTATAAAATGGTTGCTTTAACTCATTAAGTGTGGGGGCAATTCATTAAATGGAAATAGCAACTGAAATACAATCTCATAGAGAAGTTATGAGTTATCATAAAAAGCACACAAAACAATTCCTGTTGAACGAACAGTATGTGTTCAATAAGTGTTAGCTAGAATAATAATGATGATGACTGTAAATATATAAAATATATGCTCTGTATTTTATATTAGTGTCAAGATTAGCATATTCACTTTATTAGCATATTTACTCAGCAGGTTCAGCTGGGAGTTTATTTGTTAATGCTGAGTGCCAGAAATGTATATATGAAAAACTCAGGACAAGAGGAAAACCTGATTAATAGCTAAAATTTAGCCACCCGCATTCAGGGCTATTATGCCCAGGATTTTTACAATTTGAGACACCTGGGGAAATGGTCACCTCCCTCATTGACACCACACAAAGGCAGATTGACCCCTGTTAAATATCATATATAGTGTTCCCCAGTCCATGCAAATAAAATCCCAATTATTTCAGATTCTGTTATCCCAATTCAAATTCAGTGCAGTGGCTTTGCCTTACGTACTTTTACTCTCTAAGTAATTTAATTGATATTGCAAAAATTGATATCCCCAAAGAGCATTAAAAGAAAAAATAATTCACAGAGCAATTAATGTCAAATTGAACCAAGCTAGTACCTCAGGTAAATGCTATAAGTTCAACAGTTATAATCAAGTCATCACTGTGCAGTTGAAGACTGTTTAAAAGCTGTTCAGCACAATATTATTTTGAGAAAAGTGTTATTGTAATTTAGAAGAATTTTTCAAAAACCAAAACTTTTACTATTTCTCTAAGTACTCAAATATTCCGAAAATAATCTAGTGCATGTAAACCTTCAACAAACTTTCCTATTCGGTATCATTGGTTATTTTAGTTTTTCATAGCATGGACTATTCCTTAGAATACCAAAAGAGTTGGTAAAACAAAAGGCCACTAAGAGCATTGCCACCATAAAGATGAAGAAAAGTAAAAAGAATTATCAAAATGAGACATTTACAATATTCAAATTTAAATGTCCACAGAATGTTGAAAAATATTAGCATAAGTAAAGAACACCTGGCAATATGCACATAGAACAGAAGTGAAAACTAATATGCATTTCTCTATAAATTCTTGACTAGAAAATTCTTAGTTCAGCAATTGTGTGATTGAGGTTAAGACAGCAAAGAAAAGCCATAAGTATAGGTTTCACTTATCTAAGTCAAACAGACATGGTGTAGACCTGTAGAGGTCAGAGTTGGCAAACTTCAAATAGCAAAGAGTTAGCTTTTTGTTTTCATTAGTTGTATCATCATTATTATAAAAAGCTCAATCGATGATGCCATGCAACCTTAAATATTTCTTCATCACTTCATCATTAATGGAAGCTATTAATTAGTCATATTCACTACAAATAATAAAATATGTTGATGAAAAATACAGTCAACATACAGAAGTAATTCCTTTAGCACTTGCATTAATCAGGCACTTAATGGTGTTTATTTTGTCCCAATGAATCTTCTAGCACTTGAGAAATATTAACTCATTTTAATTCTCACAACTTTATGAGGTAGTCCTCACAGTTGTCACTATTTGCACATGGGGAAATGAGGCATAGAAATGTTAACCAATCTCAGTGAGGTTCCACACTCAAAAGCAGCAAAGCTCAGATGTGAACCCAATTAGTCTCTCTCCAGACACATGCTTTTAACTACCTCACTCTGTTGTCTCTCAATATACACAATCATCTAACAAGCAAGAGGTTCTTTCTAAATCTAAAGCATGAAGTTTCTATTATACTCTCATAGAACACCAAACAGAATGCCTGAGATAGTCAAACTTGAATCTCTCACTGCATAATTGACTCACTGTCTGCAGAAATCACTTCTTCACTTGAATGGACCCCAGTGGTAGTTTCATAGTAAATGGTCATATGGAAGGTAGTTTTAAAGTAAAATAAAACATGCCACTGGAATTTAAATTTTTAAAGCTTTGTAAAATCTCATATTTTGTAAGTTTATGAAAATTAATTTTGAATAAATTTTGGAAAGTAAAGCTTTGTTATGGATCTAAGTCTGTACAACTTTCAGCCACTGAGCATTCATTCATAGCCATACACTACCGTATGGAGCTTGTTTAGAAGTAAACCTGGTTAGGTTTACAGGTAGGAATAATTATTATCTGTAAAAAATCTGATCACATGTGGAAACATGTAAGCTGGTGCCTCATTTAACAAACGTTTGTTCACTCTGTATTTCCCACATGAGCTTCTGTGCCTTGTAGTATTGCATGTCCAATGGTTCCTGGTGCCAATGTTTTCTGGGGGTTTTTTCCCTAAGAAACACTCTTTCGATGTTGACATCAAAAGTGCAAACGCTAGGGAATTCAAAATGGTCCTCGGGACCAGAAAATGTGAATTCTTTGCCAGTGGTTGGATGAAGAGATCGCTCTGTAACTGGCCTCTTCACCTTCCCTATCCAGATTTGCAAAATTTGATGCATGGAATAATCAGTGTGAAAAGTGAGAGGTCAAAAGTCAGACACAGCACACCAGAGCACTCTGTCTTTTCCTTAAGTCTCCTTTTCCTTCCTTTAAAAGTCTCATCACCAGCTCTACCCTCATGTCTCACCTATTTCAATTATTTACCAGGATTGCTGAGACAGGGTAGAGAATGAGTATCGAATAGATGTCATTTCTCATCCTCCCCTGCAGGTTGTAAAGGCTGCTGTAAGCAACTCGGGGTGCTACTGCTTGGAATGAGCTGGAGCAGAGCAACACTCAGTCTGCCATCCTCCCCCTTCAGCAGTCCCTCAAACTCGGATTCCAAATCCATGTTGCTACTGTCAATACTCCCTTTGTGCTGCAAGAACAGAGTTAAATGTTGGGTAATCAGCAAATTCTAAAAATCCTGATTAATAAACATGTGTAGCTATAGCTGCTCCTCCCATGCTCCAAGACACTTGCACATCAAGATTTTTTGTTCAACAATCTTTCAAACACAATGATCACACTGAATCTCATTAAATCACCAGAATTCATAATATAGTTTTTGTTTTTTAAACACATACCAGGGAAAAGTTTTAACAATCTACCTGCCTAATTGAGACCACAATTTAAAAAATACTGACCAGGGTGTATCAGCGATTACTAGTTGTTTTCATTTAATAGTCAATAAAATGTGTTCCTCAGTCTTACTTACTAATGCAATTATCTACAACATCTGTTTTAAACAAAAAAAATTAATGTGAATTATGCTAATTTCATTGCTGAAAGCAAATAACAACATGGAAATTTCCTGGTTTTCATTATACAAAAGTATTTTAGTACTATTAGCATACTCAGTGGAATTCACTCTAAGCACCTGGGACTCTAATATTCAATTTAGACTCAGGAGAGTAGTTGGAAAGTGCTGTGGAGAAATGAAAGAGAATTAGCCTTTCTACCCCCTGGCATTCTCCCTGTAGTGTCAGGGAGACTCCTTTACGCCTGCTAAATATGTATTTCATTTGGTTAATACACAGACATTTTCCCTCATAATATCCAGATCGATACAAACCGTCCAAAAGAAGACAGAAATTTTTTCCAGAGGTTTCTAGACCACATAAGGCTTATCTTCACCAAGAGTCCAACAGCCTCCATTGGTGAAATTTATGTTGATAGAGTTATGTATCCATTCCTGAACCAATTACTATGACAGAGTATTAGAATATACTGACTGGTTTAAGTAAATAAAAGGCTCATTCTCAATCATGTGGCTGAGAATGGGCAGGGTTGTGTCTCTGAGCACTACCACCAGAAAGGAGCATGGATGATACACAGCAGTGACAACAGGTGTCCACTAAAGGTGAGGCCTCACTACTCAGTTCCAACCTGCCTGTGCCAAATCCTGTAAGTCCTCACTTAACCTCGTCAATAGGTTCTGTGACTCGAAGCACAATGACTAGAACAAAATCAATTTCACCATAGGCTAATTGATCTAAAAAAAGAGCTAAGCTCCTATGGCATCTCACCAATGTTATAATGAGATGACATTGAATGAAACAATGTTATTCCAGGACCTACTGTATGCTGTGAAAACAATCACAGTCTTTGAGTGCCCAGAGTGGAGAATGACCACGTGATTTTGTTACAGGAGTATTCACTAAACATCTAAGCACTGGAAATAAACCATGAGGAATGCTTTAGTGAGATGAGGGAGAACATTTTCATTAATTTAATACAACTAAAACTAATTTTTTTCAAATTTGACTCAGATAAAAGACTAGAATTGGATGATATAAAAATAAAAACTTTAGTTCGTATTAAAAAAAGGAGTAACAGAAGAAAATAAAATGCTCTTAGTTTTGAAATGAGATGTAGTAAATGTACTTTTTTCCCCTACAATTACTAGTAAATATACTTGTTTTCTCTAAGGGACAAGCTGGAGAGGTTGTGACTTCCTCAAGATTAAAAGGCTTTGGTGAAGCCAGGACTCCATTTCAGGTATCCTGAATCTCAGTCTAGTACCCTCTCTGCCAGCCATTTTGCTCATTATTATTTAATTTTACCTTGGTTTTTTTTTAATAAAATTAATTTTAGTTATATTCTATAAATAGGACCCATTTTATATCCCACCTGACCTTATGAGTCATGGGCAGATAGATAACTGTTAACAACAAGAAATCCAAACTCCCTTCCATTGAGAGGTTAGCAGCTTTAGGGTTTATATAGCTTTCTTAACTTTTGGTATTGTAATTCTGTGCCTTGAAAAACAAAAAGCAAAAAAAAACAAAACAACAAAAAACCATATGAAGTGCAGTAGTAATAGAAAGGGCACTAGATTAGCAATCAAGAAGCCTGAGTTTTGTCCCATCTTTACCACTAACTAGTGGTGGAACATTAGCAAGTTTATTTATTCTCTATAGGTTTCAATTGTGAAATTAAGGTAAATAATTTTTAAGGGACTTTCTGATTCTGGGATCTTTTGATTGTATAAATTTTGCTTAAGAAATATGAAAAGGTTATTGAACCTTAATTGTAAAGAAACACATAGAATTTGAAATTAGATTGGCTTAAATTAAGCTCAGGCCCTGACATTAAATGTTATTTAATTTTTATGATTTTCTAATAAAAAGTAGAATTAATAAGTCTATAATTTATCCATTATGTTCAAAATGAAGACTATATTTCCAGCAGCCACATTTTCTTCAAATCACTGAAGGTTATGAAGGGATTGCCAATTAACAGCGCAGCAGCTACCATAAGGAAAGGTGGCCCATTGGGTTACCGCTGGAAAGTCAGGCAGAACACCTTGAAAGGGATAGCCCAGAGAAAGGGAAGGAGAGCTACCATTTCTTTAAAAGAAGGAAAAATTGGAAAAAAATATCACAAAATCATGAAAGCAGTAAAGGAAAAATGTATATAAACAAAACTTGTTTTTGTTTTTTTCTTCCCCTCAACAACCTTCTAAAGCATGGTTGACATTCATGATCAGTTTGCAAATGAGGAAAGGTTAGAAGGAAAGGACTCATGGCCTTTTTCTCCCTTATGTAGTAACTAACCCCCATCATCTACCTCCCAGCTCTGTACTGACAGAATGTATGGTGGCACGCAGTGCAGGTGGCAATACCACACTTGGTTTGATCCCTGGTTCATTTCTACACTTGAAATACAGTGAGTTTTAGAGACATTTGCTTATAAACCCCAGAGAATTATAAGGAATATGTTCTAGAGGCTGACTAAATACTGGAATTTACACATTTATAATTTCTGGTTATAGAGTATGAAACTAAGTTACTCCAAGAGTTCTAGAAGTTGATACCCCTGTAAGAGACAGATGTCTTATTGGCCCAAATCCCTAATGTGAATTAATCACAGCCTAATAAGTGGTGACAACATGTTTTAAAAAGAAGAGGAAAACTGGATTCATAGAAGCGAAATGCCCACTTTGAGAAGTAGGTAAATGAGATTTCAAGAAGTTAAACTGGTCAGTCTTTGCGTTCAACTAGAAAAAAAAAGAGACCTGGAGAAATCTAGAGCTATAAACCTCCTTAAGAGAGGTATCTGCCCCCATGGTTTTCCCAACATTGTAGCTTTCCCAAGGTGTAGGTGAACTATCCCACCCCAAACCATTTCATTTTCCCATTGATGCCATACCACAAAGAAAAGTCTGATTTCTAATTTCTTTTCTTCAACTTTTCTGGAGCTTGCACTCAAGCATTCCATTACCAAAAAAAACAAGCAAAACAAAAATCTCCAGGTATAAATTAATAAATTTGCGCAGCTGCACTGCATATAAATCTTCCATAACTCTGCTTTCAGATACCCTTCTTCTTAAAAGATTGATCATCTAATAATCAAGCTGTGATAATAAATCCTGTCTCTGGAATGCAAGTCTGAGGCGCTATCTTTTAACTGTACAAACAAAGCTGATGTCTCTGGAAGATAAGCCTGCATCCTTCCCCTAAATATAAATACCAAATATATCCAAAGTGGACATAATATGTTATTTTACTTTTTGCACTTCTGGGGCTGTTAACCAAATAGATAAATAATTATAATTTTATACCATGCAAAATATGTCAAATGTATGTTCATTATAAAGCTTGGAGTTTGAATTATTATTTTTTTATCTTAATCTGTTAATTTTTTTACATCTTATTTTGGAGTATAATAATAGTTAATAAATAGTTTCCATATTTTCTTTATATGCCTTTAAAAAAATCTAGATATAAAGTTTATAGAGTAGTATATTCACTAGGCTCTACGTTTCTAATGGAACAATTTAAATGGCTCACATTTAAATTAGCAAATTCTTAATTCTGAAATTAGATCATTTGCCCCATGTGCACAGGTATTATCTGAACAACTTTAAGACAAGCAACATACATTAAAGACACTGCAAAGGAGAATGTGTCTGATCTGTTCAATTAGGAAACATCTGTATGTGTACATGTTTTACCTACCTTTAGAGAGAATCAACACATGTCCTGAATATTATTCTTGCTTTCCAACACACAGGATATATGGTATTTAATTTATCCACTTTATGAGGCATTTACAACTGTTTTAGACTATTCACTTAGTCATCAAGACGAGATTTAATGGCCTATAAGATTTAATAATATGTTTCAAACATACTCTTAAAGAGAAACTTTTAACTCCATCATACAGAAAACCAAGGATGTGAAACCTGGAAAGTGCTTCCCTTTCTGATACTCAGAACTATGTTTCTTTTTAAAACTAATATGTAGGCAAGGAGTTTCCTTTTTATATCTCATAATCAACCTAAATTTTCTTTAAGAATGTCCACTGACTCGCCTTGGGACACACTAAAGTGTGTTTGCCCCTGAAAGAAATGAAGCTGTTCATAAAGGGGTGTCTTTAAAAGATTTCTGAGAATGTCTAAAGATGTGGCTTAACAACAATATCTGGATAAAAATTGTGGCTATTTTTATTTGAGGTAGAATAATTCCGTTATTATTTCTACCATGAAAAAAAAAAGTGTGCTTGATTTATTTTCAAAAGGCATGTGAGCCAGCCATCTCCGCTTTATCTGATTCATCATCTAATAGACATCAACAGCAGGAGATTGTCCGGCGGTGACACAATGCCAAAGAGTGGGGGAGGAAATTTGGAAATGAAAGTGTTTTATTACCAAACATTGTTCAGATGCTGATCATTCTAGATATCAAAATTGCCATCCACTATCATCTTATGAAGTTTCCTTTAAAATTACCTTATATTCACCCATCGAATCTAGATGATGAGTAAGGGCAGTCATGTATAACTTTTAAACATCTTGACATTTATACCTATTTTCAGAATTGGTGAGTGTTCTCCATTCTCCACGCCATGCCAATGAAATCAAGAGATACTTTGATGTTCTCATAGTCACATTACCAAGTCAAACTAAAGCGACATATTTAAGAGAATATTTCCAATTCATACTAAGCTGATAAGTTTCCTGACTTTACCAAGATGTTTCAGTCTTAGAAACTCCAACAATACCTGATATGCCTATGGCAGCGCAATTACTATGTTACAAGTATCTCTCACAGTAAATTAGAAAACACTCCTGTAGTTCTGTACAACTCTAGCCACATCAAGATCTCATTGCTCTTCAATGACATTTCAAAATCAGTTCAAACAAAGTACAAAGAGGCTATAAATGTTTTTTCTCATTTGAAGGTGTGTTTGAGGTTATTACTCTCTCCCTCTCAGGTACACTTTGTTTGACACTCTGCTCCCATCACTTTTAATGGTTGGTTTTGCTTGGTTTTATTTTTGTTTCTATGCTCCCTCTGTCCCTCGTACCTATCCTTTAGAAAAAAGATCAACATACACAACTGGACATGGGGAAAGTTTATTTTCTGCAAAGCTAGTAAGACCTGAGGACTAGATAATGGCTACATTAAGGAGACAAGAGGATTACAGTATCTGGCATTCTATCTCAAGACCCTTTTTAGGCGAACAAAACAACATTTATAATATTTTTACCAAATATCCTTGAGTCTGCCCAATCTCTTTCTTAAAACACTTTGAAGTGAGTTCCCAGCACCTGATCTTAAGCAGTTTTACTTAGAACAACAGCTGCTGAATTTCACTGCAAAATAAAACCTGAATGTAATAAGTTGAATAGTATATTTCTCTAGCCCGTGTAAGTTTCAAATAATGCTTTTCTTTTTCATGAAGGAAAAAATTACAAATGGAACAGACATCAAACAAAAGTAATATACATGCATGCACTGGGGACGTATGCGGAGAGCAGTAGATCCTAGGAGGCAGTGAAACGTCACCCTGATTCATGTTATACATTTGGTGACACAGCTGTCATAGCTCTGGCTTTGCTGTCACTTTGTTAAGAAAGTTATTTTCCAACATTCTAGCTTAATGGGGAGTGAGCAAAACTAGCAAACATCAACAGTCCCACTATCTGAAAATGGACGGCAGCGATAGCCACAGCCATCTGGGGTAGCTGGGTTATGCCCCGGGAGCCATAAAAGTCCAAAGTGACTCCATACACTGTTTAGAAAAAGAGGCAGAAGTTTTTAATCTGTCAGACAGCACGTGTCCTTAGAGCTCTGGTTCCTTTCTTCATTCAGAAAACAGAGGTTCCATGTAGTACGTTCCTGTGAGTTACAATTGGTTCTCCTCCAATCTGCTATTAGCACTGAGAGCAGGCGCCCAGCTGCTCTGAAGTCTTAGCCACATCCAGCATGGGCTACAGTTGGCCTGGCTGTCCTATTTTATCAAATCAAACCTCCTCTTACCTCGACTTCCTTGTTCTTCTCTTTGTTTCTGCCCATGGAACTTCTCCCATTGCTGGCGGTCTCCCGGGCTGGGATTACGGATATCTGGTGGAGGGGCATACTGGCAGGGCTGCAGGTTGCCCGTCCCCGGCTGGACGCCTTATCTCTTCACTCGCCCTAGAGAGCCCACTTGCACAACTGTTCATATCCTTACTTTGCCAAGCTCAGTTCTAAACGAAAAGGGGAAAAAGAGGGTTTGAGACACTGTGTAGCAGGAGCCAGGGTCTCCGGCTAAAATGTCAAACACACTGAAAGAGAGTCTCAGAGAAACACAAGAGCAAATAATCCAGGGAGTGTTGCCTCTCAAAGGGATGATTTACTGCAAGTCATAACTGTACTGCTTTGTCACGGGAGCGCCCCCTCTCCCCTAAGAGCATTGTGGGAGACAATTCAATTTCTATGGTACCTAATAACTGTCATGGAAACCAAGGAAACCTCGGTCTCACAGGCCCTTATTAGCAACTGCTTCCTTTAATGGCACAGACTCCCACATTTGCAGCGGCTGCCACTTCTGCTTTTGTTTCTCCCCTGATTCCCCAGGAGTCCACTAAGCACCCAGAGACACTGCATCCTGCTGACTAAGGAAATAAGCAGAAGGCTGAAAAGCTTAGTGTCCTAGTTGGAGCCAAATCTCTTCCTTGAAAAGCGTGGCTACCTGGCTGTGTCCTTCATGCCTCCGCAATAATCTGCTTAGGTCAAAGGATCTGCCTTGAAGTAAAGAGCATCCAATGAAGTGTTTAAAAATAAGGAGAGAGAGAGAGAGAGAGAGAGAGAGAGAGAGAGAGAGAGAGAGAGAGAGAGAATAGGAGGGACTGGGAGCAAGTGCAAATGTTTCTTTGGCTGGTTGTAGAAAAAGAGCTAACCACTCCTGCACCTTCCTTAGTAAGACATCAGCAACAGGAGTCGGAAGCCATCGTCATTCTGATACACAGAGTACCGCACTACATATTTCAGCTTTATTGCCATTCTTGTGCTCCCTGAAATATATGTGTTACTATCAGTAGTAGCCTCTCCTTGCTGTTTCAAGAGGGAAACAGAATGCTAAGGATTTTACTGTCCTTTTAATAGTTATATAATTTGGAGAAAATAAATGGTTGATCCAAATTGCTTCCCTTCAAATAAAAAAAAAAAAACAGGAAAAAAAAATCTAAGCTCTCAGTGGAGTGAATTCTCAAAAAAAAAAAAGCACATTAACTTTTAAAAATCACTTTTCCCTGTGATCATTTCTCCTTTGTTAGGGTATTTGTTATTCTATCTTTAAAAGAACAGAATTTTCTTTTCTCATTTTAGATAAATGCACTTTATTTTTTTCTGGACATTGTGAATAAATCACACTCTTTTGGGTTTCTTCACTCCAAAAGAAGGAAAATTCAGAAAATCTGTTGTTTTATGCATCCTCAGGCACTATGTGTATGTTTTAATTGCTCCCTGATCACATAGATCTTCCAAGTAATTTCTAGCTGCAATTCACCTTTGTTTTATTTCAGTTCACCTTTAACAAGCTTTGTATTCCACAACAATAATGTCATTTTCTATATGACATTCCAATTTGTTTAAATTCAGGATAGAGATAAAAAGTGAGACAGGTAGCAGCTACTCTCATTGGCAATTAAGACAAAAATAATCCATGTAAAGACTGCTTCAAAATCTTTAAATATTTGCTGAAATAAATACTTCAATGTACTTCCAAGTTTGGTCTAACCGTCTGTTCCTTTTTATCTTAAATTTGCCACCCCTCCCCCCCATGAGCTCTGGCGATGGCGCTCACCTCCACCATGCATCGATCAGGCTCACCTGGAGAGACTTTTTGACACATAGGACCCAAGACTCAAAAGATTCAGGTTCAATGGGGCTGCCGTGGGAACCTGAGGTGGACATTTCTTTAAAATATCACAGATGATTCTGATACAAAATTTTGAGAATCATTGCAGTATACCAATAAAATAACCTTAGAAAAATAAGCTAAAGTTTGACTAGTGAAAAATCTCTTGCTCTAAAATAGCAAAAATAAAAAAAGAGTTAAGCAATCCTAAATTTGGCATTTTTTCATCATCACTCTTAGTTTATAAAGCATTTGTGAAGTACAGAAGCTTTAATGAAGTAAGTAAACTCCAAAGTCTTCTAAAAAGGCCATGTTCAAAGTTAAGTTGATAATGTCTAGAAAACTATGTAGCGTAAGGATCACATCTGTGACCTGCAGTTATGAGGGGGCATGTCCTTAGTACTTTAAAAATAATCCTTAATCCCTCGATCTAGAAGAACTGTCTTAATTAAGAGGAAGTTGGAAATAGAAGTCTGTAAATTTAATAGTATGTCACAAATACTAAAATGTAAATTATGAATATGGAATATCATCAGTGTTTACACCCATGAAAAGCTAAGGCAGCTTTCCAGATAATTTAGACTTTAATGCTTTTGCTTAAAATATTCATTGAAGTTACAGGAAAGGAGATTTTTAGCTTGAATTAACTAAACGGCTGTCTTAATCCTTTGCCTCATTATGCGCGGGAGGTTTATCCTTTGTTTACTCTGAGATTTTTCAAAAATAAGATTTGAATTTCAAGTTAATTTGATTTATGTGGTTGAGTTATTTCAGTTAGCAAATTTAGTAAACAAATTGAATTCCCCTCCCCCCAAAAAAAGAAATATTTACTTCCTAGAGTAATTTTCACACTAAATAAGAGAAAGGCTTTTCAAGTAAACGGTTCAGAAATAACAGGAAGCATTAATAACCAGGATATTTAATAAAGAGTTACCTAGTATTGTATTAGGTATTGCCACAAATTTAGCATTTAAAATTTTCCAACTGTATCTGAGAGAAAAGAGAAGACACACGCTTTTAACACTTTGCATGCTATTCTCCTGCATTGGAACACTGGAACGCATATCATCAGCTAATGGGAATCACTTACATTCACCTAACATCTTTACTTAAGCAGCTCCCAGGGTGCTGGGCCAATTAGAAGTATGGTCTCTCTGGGATGACTCATTATGTAACAATCCAAAATTTAAAAAAAAACAAAAAAACTGTTGTGGAATGCATTTCTCCTATAAGAGCACTGTCCATCTTGTGCAGTAATTAAATCCTACAGAATAAACAAGAAGCAATGCATTCAGCAACTGGGTACCACCAGGCACTGACCCGCTACCAGAGAAGAGCCATGGATTCTGGATTTATTCAGCTAATCCCTATCTACCTACACAACCTCAATATATGATTATGGTCGAGATTTCCAAACTTGATTTTTGTGGAAGCTACTGAGCATGGTTGTTGTTGAAACCTTCTTGAAATATTCCCTCTCAACCTGATATTATTTCATACACATGCCTGAGTTACATTTTTTTTACTTCCACCTCCTGGCTTCCAACCCTCTGGCTCTGAGAACAGTACCTAAATTGCAGCCTCTGACTCCTAAATTTGGCATTTGTGGTTGATAATTCTAATGTGAGGATCTCAGCTTTCCCTAAGAGATTCTGACTTGGTGTGTCTCCTTGCTCTCAATGGTCTAGGTTGTCTGTGGTTTAAAAGAAAAACAAAACAAAATATACATCTGGTCTTCTACTAGAAGACCTACCTCAACTTTGCCAGCTTCAAGGGAACAAAAAGGGCCTCTAAGGGGTTTATTTAGATTGTAATTAAGCAAGAAAAGAAATACAGTATTAGGCAAACACAAGAAGCCAAGTAAACATCTGCTAATGCGTTAACTGGGCATACTGATAGTTCAATTCAACAAACATTTATTGAACATCATCTGTGTTTTCTGAACCATGCTAGGAATTAAGGAGCAGGAAGTGATGGACAAAATTATGGGGAACAATCTCAAGGAGTTTGCTGTGCTATTGGGGAGAGATGACATGCGCAGGTACATCAGTTTGAAAAACATAAAATAATAAATCAATATTTAAAACATAATATAAAATACTGAATGTAAGTGTCAAAAAAGACTTGAGCACCAAGAAATCATCATAAAGGGCCGGCTGAGTGGCGCGTTGATTAAGAGCTGGCTTGGGACACCAGACGGCCCCGGTTCGGATCCCACATATGAGGGCCAATGACACTGCCCTCCACAGCTAAGATGCTGAACAACAGCTCAACCTGGAGCTGGGCTGCCGTGAGTCGCCAGCGACAGCGTAGGCTGTAGCCCCTGCTGCAGTGGGTTGCCATGGGCTACCATGTGTAGCCAGCAGCCGCCGAAAGCGGCTGTCCAGAAGCCGGCGACTGATCTGCCTCGCCTGGGAAGAGCACAATGATGGTGATAACTTGGGCCAGTGAAGCAACATCCTCCACAGCTAGACTGAAGAACAAAAGGACAGCAACTTGTCTGTTCCCCTTCCCCCAATTCCCCAACGTTGTTCCCATCCTCCAATTCCCCAATAAAAATCTTTTAAAAAAAAATCATCATAGGTTTAAATAGTTCTCTGGGTAGGGGCTTCTTAGAGATAAGGTGATGAAATCACTTTAAGGCATAGAGATGAGTGTAAGATTGGCATGTGGGTGTTCAGGACACTATTTTAAATAACACAGAAAATTTGTTTAAGGTTATCAATTAGTGTAGGCCATGTATGCCCATTAGAATATGACATTGAAACTTGGGAGAGGAGAGGAAAGAAACAATGCAAAGGGCCTAAAGAAAGGGGAAGTCTATGCAAAGCAATATCAAGTTATAAATTCATTGATAGGGGACATAAAAATAATAAAGATAAGAACTTTAAGTGGATTCTGAAAATGGAAACAAGGCATTCTGAGTTGGGGAAAAGACATTTCATAACACATCCCTAGCAAAAAAGGAGGGAGCCCGGATTGAATGGGTTTTCCATGTTCCATCATACAAGGCCACCATCAGAGGTTACTGGAATATAGGAGCAAGATTGCACTGCACGAAGACTTTATGACATCTTGCAAAACAGAAGGAGAAAGAAACTTGGATTTAGCTATTTTTATTGGGGAAATGCTGAAGCATATACTTATATACAAGAGTTAGGAAATGGCTCAAACAAAACAAGATCAATGGGAATAATGAGAAGAGAAAAGTAATTAAAATGACTAATTCTCAGTTTATAGAAAATCTGCAATGTAATGAAGCATTTCTAAAATGGTGTGTTTTCCTGGGTCCTGATTGTTTGGATCCAATCATGATTATATTCGGTATGTGAAACCATCTTTAGTAATTAGAAGGACATCCTTTTAATGTAGAAATGCTGTCCCAAAGACCTTTCAGAAGCAATTAGATGATCAGTCTTCAAACATGAACATGAGATGAACCCTCAAGATCTTTGATTTTATTCGCTGGAAAGTACTGGTCCTAATTTTGGACACATCTATTTTTTGAGGTTGAAGCTGATTACAGTGGAGCCAAGGAATTCATTTCAGTCTTTTGGAGAATCAATAGCAATCCTCACACTGACATAAAATATGTGATAATTACAGCAGGCGCCGAAACAGTCAATTGTACTAGTTTTTATTCTTTATATTATGCTCATGACAAAAGAATATCATCAGAAACAATCTCCTTATTAACTTTGTAGGACTAATCTTTGCACCTTTCTAATTTACTGAGGGAAAGAAAAAAAGTCATTTCATTCTGTTTGCTTAAAAAGTGATGTGTTAAAAGTCATCAAAAATCTAAGGAAGATAAGCGTACATTAATATTTAATTAGCTTTGTGGACATAGTTTAGGACTAAACAAAGTCAAATTTTTATGTGATATATTACTTTCTTGGCAAAACAAATGAAATGAAAATTTTGTTTAGAAAACAAGATTTATTTTGGCAAATAAAGTTAAATTCAATATAACTCTCCAAGTATACAAATGTACCAGTTAATGTTTGTTAATTTCTCTATGGCTTTCAAAATGTTAGTATATCTGGTTGAACAAGGAGCAAATAATGGGGAGAAAAATCTCTTAGGGCAAATATCTGCTTCCTTGACGTATCTTCGGGGAATGTAAAGTGGTCATCCCAAAAGGATGGGTTGGCATCTGTAGGGGAACCAGGGTCATGGCAGGAGGTCTTCAAGTCACTTGCTGCTTCAGAACTCTTTCACTCTGTCTCGAGGAATGGGGGTAAGTGGGGCCTTTTCACACAGGATATTTCACACAGAGTATTTTCTGAGGCTCCCTCCCTTTCCATCTGGATCTTGACTGTCAGCATCTCCGGGGATCTCCTAAACCCCAGCCTTCCCAAAGCCTAGCAACACAGCTCCTCTCAGCCTTTCAATGAGTTAAAGAGGGAACTACATAGTTGTTCTTCATACATGTCAAAATTCTGACTTAATGCCTCAGAGTACTTAAGAGCAAATTTAATCAGATGCTTCATGGATAGTTATAAGATATTAAGCAAAAGAGAACTTGCCATGACATTCTTCATTGAGCAAACACACACACACACACACACACACACACACACACACACACATGTGTGAGTATATGTACACAAGCACGTGCACAAAAACACAAAACAAATAATATGATTTTGGATTCATAACTAAAATTGAAGTCCAGATGTAGAGAGGTATCTACTCAAATATTATCTATTTATATTCCTTATAAATAAATTTTTCTTCCTAGTCTTTATTCAGTGTAAATGGAAAATAGAATAACAGAATTTTATATTTGGAAAGAAAATTAGAAAGCACCCTACCATTTTACAGATGAGCAGATTAAGTTCTGGTAAACTGAATGATTTGACATAATCGAAGACTCATTGATGACAGAGTCAATGCAAAACAATCTCCTGATTCACAGAAACCCCTGTCCTTTCTGATGAGTATGCTCTCACCCAACATGATGAGTATAAAGTTTAGATATATTTCAAGTAAAAACAAGCTATGTAATAAATATTTATTTATGTACAAAACACATTTATTTTTTTCACTGTTATCTGCTCTGAGAGAAATACATTTTATGGTATAATGGTGAAGTGTATGTATCTCCTCTTTGAAAAATTCATTTTACAAAAGTTTTATGTTGTTAATTTCTGAGAACTCCAATTTTTTTTATTATTTGAGGAATAACTATTAAGCTTGAGGACTACATAGTTTTTCCTTGTTTTTTACTCTCATGGCCCACTGATTATGAAAAATGTCAAGTATCATAAACTTAACATTATTACTGCTACTATTTTCAGAATAAATTATATTATGACAAATGATTATAATCAGTATTTTAGAAAGATCTGTAAGAAAGGGTGGATCAAAATTCAGGAAGTTAAATCTATATTCCCTTCTTTCATATCTGACAGATGTCATAATGACAAAATTATTACCACAAGATTACATTTTGTATTTTCCGCTGCTGTATTCTAAAATTATCAGCAGACTCAGGCAATTTACCAGGTAGCCATGTATGTGTGGGCAAAGTCCAAATGATATTTTGAATATTATTGTGGAAGTGAAGGTCTGATTGACTATAAGGAAATTGGTTTTCATAATTGTTTTTAGATATACGCTCATACATTTTTAGCCAAACCCAATAGATCATTTCTCCTATAGAGGGTATCTTCAATTCAGGGTGGTCCTATCAGCTGTACATATATCTATTTTATTTCACCCAGAATTTTTCTCAGCCAAATTTAAAGGTTATAAGAGCATTACTTTTAATTTGGAAAATAGAACTTAGAAACTAACAAAACTAACCTATAATTTAATTTCCAACCTTTAAAATGGAAATTATATTTACCAACTTTACTAAATAGTTTTATATACTAAAGAAATATTTTTACAGGATGAAAAATATGCTACCTTCAATAATAGGTGACCACTAGTTTCCCAGTTTATGTAGCTTAAGGATTAGTATTTTTCTATCCAAAATAACAGAATCTCAGAAATAACTGGGTATAAACCCAATGAAACAATGTATTTTAAGAGACCATTGAGTATTCAAAACTATCTCTTGATCCTTTTGAGAACAAAATTGCTTATTCCTATTTTTTAAACCAACATGTTTATTCCTTGTAGACTTTTAGAGATAAGACATGGAATCCCATCAGAATTTAATAATACTTCTCAATAGCCATACTACTCCCTGTTATGGGTTGAACCATGTCTCCCCAAAAATATATGTCAGAGTCCTATCCTTCAGCACCTCAGTATATGATTTTTTTGGAGAAAGGGTCTCTGTTGATGTAATCAATTTAAAACGAGCTCATTAGCAGCAGCCCCATTCCAATAAACTGGTTCCCTCAAAAAAAAGGAGGAAATTTGAACATTGAGACAGGCATGCACGTAGAGAGAATGCCATGAGAAATTTGAGTTACACTGTGCAAGACAAGGAACTCGAGAAGCTAGGGCCTGACACAGATGCTTTCTTAGTACATTCAGAAGGAATGGGGCCTGCTAACACCTAGATTTCTAGCCTCCAGAACTCTGAGACAATACATTTCTGTTGTTTGAGCCACTTAGTTTTTGGTACTTTGGTACAGTAGCCTTCTGGAAGGAATTCCATCCTAGAGAAAGGTGCTTTGAATCCTTTTTACTATAACCCTCCCCTAAAAGTGTATGAATAATACACTTTCAGTGAGCTACTAAAAAACTAACTGGGTACACCACAATTGAACAACGTATTTTAAGAGAACATTAAGCCTACAAAACTATCTGTTAATCCTTTTTAAGAAAAAAGATTATTTTTTTTAAATTAGCATGTATATTCATTGCAGACTTTTAGAAATAAGTAAACAAAATAAGAAATGAGCTACTCATTAACTTTAAATAGCTAATATAATAGTCCCAGGGAAAAAAGCGTGCAAACTTACAAAATAGTCTCTTTGCATGTATTATATTTTAAAATTAATGTTATGCACTGATATATATTCTGATATGGATGAAAATATTATATCAACATTTTAATTTACCATTATAAAAAGCAATATCCTAATGGAAAGTAAGGAACAAACAAAACCTTAACTCCTGAATTTCTTACTTATATTTTTTCAATTTCTTTCATAAAGTAAAGGAATTTTGGTTAAACATTAGCCACTCCATATTCAGATACCTAAGATAGGTATGATCTCTTTCTAGAAAAGAGGGAAGTGATGTTCAGAATGATACATTGATATTTCTACATTTCAAATGCTGAATAAGAGAATTAGTAATAGCACTCAGGCATCCTTGGTTTTAGCTCTATACAATAGACTCTACTCCTCACTAAAGCTAGTGAAGGTTTTCTTCAGAATAGAAACATTTTCTGGTGAGAGGTGTAAGAAAATTAGAAGGCAACTTACCGAAACCTGAGCATCAAGAAAGACATGCTATTGGAGAGCCAGTAAAGCAGGAATGACATTCCAATGGATGTCTAGGCTTCTGTGAACAGGCAGCTATGTCCAACAGGAAAATGACCCCCATGAGAAGTGAAACATAGGACAGCCTATGAGGCATGATACATAAGACGTGTGTGATGATAAAGAACCAGAGAGTTCTGAGGACAGAGTCTTAAGAGAAGAGTAGTTATCTGTTGGGTCCTGTGAAAGCATGTCTTTCTCTGAATGGAGAATGATCATCCAACAAGAGGCAAGACATTAGTCAGAGGATAACAATGGACATCATATCCAAAGGAAACAGCTAAGGGTGGAAAAAGAAGACCAACGATGATGTAGTGAAAGCCAAGAGCAGAAAAAAGCAGTTGAAATATAAATGTGCATGCTATACCGAATAGTACTTTTTAAAAACTGTAAGAAAATAGCAAATATCTTGTACCCAAACTGTAGTGCATATAATGTAAGTTTTCATGATCAGAGGGCTGTAGTAGCTCAATATCATTATTATAAATTTGAGTTATTATATTGTAAAAAATAATAATGATGACAACAGTAATTACTATTTGTTGAGCCATCTACTATTTGCCAAATAATGGATCAGGTACTTTACATTTATATCACCTAATCTGCCTCTCACCATAATCTTTCTAGAAAGAATTATTATCTCCAATTAACAGAGAAGGGAAGTGAGGCTCTGAGAGATATATGATTTGCCCAAGTTCCTACATATAGTCAATGACTGATTTTCCGTTAAATTTAACTCTCCCTGTGGTTTTAACACCTTTAAAAAAACATGTTAATACAGAGCACTAATTTATAAATTTGCAGAACAAATATGGTATTGATTGTGTGAGGTGCTGACCAGATTCATCATGGTACCCTAATTACACTGTCCTTGTCATCCATACCACAAAGATGAACAGTCAATTAATAATTTTAAAGCTTTAGTTACAGAGACACCCAGCTCAATGCACTCTATAATAAAGACTTTGTTTTCATAGTAGTGGGCAAAATGAGTATACCTATCACAAGTTCCTATACTATTTGGCAGCTTCCCCAAGAATGTGGAGTCAACAGAGTACTAACAGGCCAAAAGTCTAGAAAATTAACTTTTTTTTTAATTAAAGTTTATTGGGGTGACAATGGTTCATAAAGTTACATAGGTTTCAGGTGTACAATTCTGTAATACATCATCTATATGCATATCACTTGTGTGTTGTTGAAAAAAGTAACTGAAACACAGAGCTCCTAAATTACTTTTATGCCAGATGATGAATTATTGAATTGAAAAGTGTTCAGCAAGACATTATTTCCTGAAAATTTTCACAGATGGCAGTCACCATGGATGCCAAATAATCATAAGAAGTACCTAAATTTTAGGAAACAAACTTAATTTACTACCCTAAGAGCTCTGCAGACATTGGCTGGTAAATTAGATAAAACATTCAGTGAACATAAATGAATAATGAAAGACAAAGAGACAAACATAGACACACACAGAAAAACTGAACAACTCTATCTAAAATACTTAAAAAGAATAAATTGGATTATTTGGACTGGAATATTTGCTGATACAATTACTGAGTTGGATAGAATTTAATAATTATTTTTAGTCCCTGTGGCGGTTACATTGAGAAAAATGGAACACCTGGGTAGAATATTAAGCAGTATTGATTCCCAGACCACAAAGTGGACGAGTATCTATAGTTGGTTTGAAAATAGAATGCAATCTGAACTATGAATTTATTATGAACACTATACATAATTTTAAACTTTATCTTTTCCTTCCTAGAACAACTATCGAATAAAATGTTTAATATTATACATAGAGAATAACATAAAATATAATAAAGCAATAAAAACAAAGCTTTCTGTTTAGAGTTTTAAAATTAACTGGTGATTTTTCATCTATTGTAAAAGAGACCACAATTACATAAAGAGCATTGCTTCTATAAATGGCTATAATTAGCAAATGAAAGAGACATGAAAGAAAATGATGGCCATTTAGGTCATACTAAAATTACCACATTTTATTTCCACCCTATGAACACAGATTTTAATGCATCTGAGATCATACAACATCTACTTTTCCTTTTAAAGAAGAGGCTAATATATATTTTATACTTTAAATTACTTTTAAAGAAAGAAAACCATTTGCTGTTAATCTTTATGAGAATATTAGAAAAACATTTAATAATTTCATCTGCAGTCAATGCACCAAGAGTTAAAAAGTGTATAATTATAACATGTATAATGCACATAGATAGATCACGACCCATTCTAGGCACTCAAGAAAGTTATGCTACAAACATCTAAGAACAGAATGGAAATCACAGAACCAGGTAATGATATAAGAGGCAAGGTAGACAGGACCAGGAAGGAAGCATCATGAGGTTAAAAATCAAGGTGTGAAGATGTGTTCCTCCATTGCTCTAAGGCTTTTCTCTTGCACTGTGCATAATTATAAACTGTAAAGAAATATAAAACTGGAAAAAATATATTAAACAAATGTTTCCATTCATTATACAACCAGACAGCACAGCAGCACAGATCCATGATTCCTGAAAAACGGAAAACAATGAGATGATTCCTACAATTTTCTGGTTTTCTCCCTGGAGGCCATGTCTGGACTCTGCTACAGAGAACAAAAACAGAACCTGGTTGTCTATCTTAGGTGAGGACATAGAGATGGAGGTGGAGGGAAATGGAGATGGCTGGAATTTGTGGAGCAAAACAAACAGAGAGAAAGGACGTATGGATGAAGAGCTCAGAAATCTATATGGGTCCCCTTGAGATTTTAGCTACATACTAATTTGCGTATTTGTGAGGTGAGACTCCACAAAACAGAAAAAAAGGAAAGAACAACTACCTGAAAACTATAAACCAAACAAACCCCAGAGTTTGCACAGGGTTCAAGATCTAGCAAGTGAGAAAGGACAGCATTCGTGGAATGACAGGATACTCAGCAGATCCCCCACTGATTATGCCTTAGAGTAAATGCTACTCTAGTCGCTCCCTAAATAAAGCTTCAAAGCCAGCCTCTAAAGACACAAACTAACCTTCAAGTAAGTTAACTATTTGTCAAGACAAAGTTTGCACTTTTTAAAGGAAGATAACGAAATCCAGATTCTCAACAATAAAATATTCAGAATAGTTTGCATTGAATAAAATGTGAGTAGACATATAAAGCAGAAGCAAAATATGATTCACAGTCAGGATTAAGATCAGTAATGTGGCAGATCCAGAAATTACAGAGATGATAGAGTTACCAGACAAACCATTATAATAGCTGATATAAATTAGCTCAAAGGAAAACATAAAGAGGAAAAAATGCAAAATATATTTTTAAAAAATGGAACTTCTAAGTATAAAAAATACAAAACCTGAAATAAAAATTCACTAGAGTTCAAACCAAATTAAACATTACAGAAAAAGATAAGTGGAGACACAACAAGAAACTGTAGAAACTGCAGCATGAAGGGGGAAAAAAGGAGGAAGGATATCAAATTTAAAATTATGTGTAATGTCCATAATAGAATCAAGTTCAGATTGCATTTTATTTTCAAACCAACTATAGATATATGACCATTGTGTAGAACTTGGATTACAGGGTTCAAGACTTAATATAAAGCTAAGTAACCAAAACTGGGTGGTATTAGTATGTGGATAAATGGGTCAGTGTAAATAAATAAGGAGTTTTCAAGGATACCTGCACATCTGTGGTCAAATGATTTTTCTACAACCTGCCAGGTTAATTCAACAAAACTAATTATATATATGCAAATGATGCTGTAATATCTGTATGTACATTTGGAGATAAATGAATATTGATCCGTATCTCAGGTCACAGACAAAATTTTACTCAAATTAGAACAAAGACCAAAGTATAAGGATTAAAAAATAAAATTTCTAAAAGGAAACAGGAGACACTAGTCACACGTGGCTAATTAAATTAAAATTTTAAAATTCTCTTTCTCGGTTATACTAGCCACATCCCAAGTGCTCGAGAGACACATATGGCTAGTGATCATGTGGCTGTACACTGAACAATAGAAAATTTCCATTGTCTTAGGAAGTACTGTTGGGCAGTGCTGCTGTAAAAAAAACGTTTGTGGTCATGTATTGCTGAGCATATTAAGCCTTATTAAATTACACCTTCTTTGCATTGACTTGTAGTAACTTTATTGTGATTATTCAGTGATAAATTTAGGGTTACTTAAAGATGATACTCATTTTTTAGTTTGCTCTAGGATTTGTATGTAGGAGCGAGCCATTAGAGTCCGATGAGAAATGCATCGGGGATTCCATAGTTTCAAATGCTGTTTTCAAATCCATAGATAGTTCTTACAATGCTTTATTCCTAATGGATGTGAGATTTTTTTTTAATTTTTTTCCTTTTAACACTGTATTCTTTTGAGAAAACAATTTTTGACAAGTGTCCTTTTTTCCATCTTTCTAAAGGTTTTATAAGTAACAGATTGACAATAGTCAGTAGCAAAAAATACCTGGAAAAGGGAAAATCAATTAGAGGACAGCTGTATTTTCTGAAAAACACTGTATAATAACATATATCTGCTACTGTTTATCCCGTTTATAAGTAAGATTTCTCAATACTTTTAGTGATCTTTCACAAAACATCCATTTTAAATTTAGAATTTGAAAAGAATATTATAATAACAAATAGAAATATTTTCTAGAACAAAGGGAGAAAACCACCTCTCCCTAAAGATGACTTTTTGAAAAACAAATGAGAATCCAGCTTGTTTAAAAATTTAGAGCAGGAGCTAATACACCTTTACTATTGTTTTATAACCTTCAAGCACAGCATAAGCATTTTTAATATTCTTCCCTAAAAAACTTTATTCTTATCATAAACTGTCAGTGAAGATGAAAAGCTGATCTACAATAACCTTGTACAGCAATCTGCCATCTATCATCGCATCCTTCTTCAAGATCAAACTACCTGTTTACAGAAACATTTTCTGTGAAACATTTGTCTTAACACGAAAGATTCTCCCTAATAATAAATGACATGTGAGTGTGATCATCTTTTAATTACAATTAAATAACTTCGTGGGATGTCTACTGAGTGTCTAGAATATGAGGTGCTGTGGGGTATGCCAGAAAGCATGAAAAAATAGCACAGCTCAGGAGTTAAGACACAAAACAGGCTCTATTTGGCGACTAAGATAATACAGTATCACACATAAATCTGTGTGGCACTCTGGTGATAACTGCAACATAATTTTCAGCATGAATGAATCAGTAATTCTTTCAGAGGAAATTTGTTGCTGAGAAAGTGAGATTAGAGTGGTAGATTAAAAATATTCAGGAGAAGATGTAAGTGGATGTAAGGGAAGGAAATAGTAAGAGATGATAATTTTGAGCATATGAGCATACTATGCTATTATCTGGTTTACAAGAAAAAAATGGGGGAGAGAGAAATGACCCCCATCATAAAAATCTGTATAAGAATTTTACAGGACGTGAAAGGGGAATAAATGATGGAGTTCAGGGTGGAGGATATAAAATTCTCTTACTCTGTAGAAGAGACAAAAGTTAATGTCTGATGTTTACAGAACAAGGAATAGAAGCTTCTACATGTATTTAAAGGTACAAAGGTATCAAGAGAATAACTACTAAGAGTAATCTCACAATATTAGAGTGGGGGAGTAGAACTGATGAGGAAAACTAAATAAAGGAACTAAATTTCATCTATCCTTGTGGGAGTAAAAGGATATTGGCAGGAATAAAAAGTACAAGTAATGAAGATTAATAAATGCAGTCACTAACAAAAGTGGAAACAAAAATGGTTTCCAATGATTGCCTCTGGAGCAAGGGACTGAAGTGAATTAGATTATGTGCATGTATTATTTTAATTAAAATTCCAATGTATGTACACTCCTTGAAAATGGAGTTTATTATACCTAAAAATGTTCGAATTCAGAGACATTTTATTTAAAGTATTTCTCAACACCTTATTTACTTAAAAAACAAATGAAATATGCATAGGAGACACAGTGATTCCTGCATGCAAATATACTGAGGAGTCAAAAATATGCCTTTTAATCTCACCTTCCTTTTGCACTTTTCCTTATGTTTCATTGTTCATTTCTGCATCCAATTTTAACATATTAAAATGTGACTCACTCACTATTCATCAGCTGCAGCAAAAAAATAACCAGAAAATATTCAAAACACCAAGTATAACAGAAAATCTTATTGAAGGTAAAATAACTAGGATTATTATACAATGCTAAAATATGTCTGCATGGCCCAAATTATTTATTTGTTTGCAGGATACAACTGATGTTATAAAAATGGTTACAAATACAAAAAAAATAATAGCAAACTTATTGTGGAGTCCTTAGTTACAATTTTTTTTTCTTGTGATAGGAACTTTTAAGATCTACTCTCTTAGTAATTTTCAAATATTCAATACAGTATTATTAACTAGTCTCCATTCTGTATATTACATCCTCAGGGCTTATTTATTTTATAATTAGAAGTTTGTACCTGTTGATCCCCTTCACCCATTTCACCCATCCTCAAACCCTCACCTCTTGAAACCAGGCAACCATCAAATCCTTTCTCTGTATGTATGAGCTCAGTTTGTTTTTGTTGTTGTTTGTTTGAAATTCCACATGTAAGTGAGATAATATGATGTATGTCTTTCTCTGTCTGACTTATATCACTTAGCATAATGCGCTCAAGAGCCATCTATGTTGTCACAAATGGCAAGATTTCAATCTTCGCATGGCTGAATAATATTCCATCGATAGATCATATAGTTCTATTTTTAATTTTTTGAGAAACTTCTATACTGTTTTCCTTAGTGACTGCACCAATTTACATTTCTAACAACAGTGCACAAGTGTTCTTGTTTTTTTTAATTTACATCCTCACCAACATTTGTTATTTTTTGTCTTTTTTGATAATAGCCATTCTAACATGTGTGAGGTGATATCTCATTGTGGTTTTGATTTGTATTTCTGTTATGATTAGTGATATTGAGCATCTCTATTGAGCCCTTAGCATGTACCAAGTACCATGCTAAGATCCCGACTAGCAATATTTTATTTAACCTTAACAAAAATTCTATAAAATAGGCAATATCATTTAAAAAAGGAGTAAAGTTTCATAGAGATTACATAATCTGCCTACTATTTTATAGCTACTATGTCTTAAAACTGAAATACGAACTCTAGCTCTTTAATACCTGTGTGTTTAATTACTTCACTGATCCCTGCTCTTCCAAGTCCAAAGTATCACTAATAGAAGTTAACTTCTTACTTATCTTTCCTAGGCTTCAACTCTTCCTGCCACATCTGTAGTCACTGTTGGTTGTGATGATTAGTTGTCATAGCTGCTTTTTTAGCAGTTTTGTATAAATCATGACAACTTAGCTTGATATTTTAGCATCCCTTCAGGAGGCATGAAATAAAATAATGAGTTTTATACTCAAAATTTGCAAAGACTTTTATTTAAGTAGCAATATCCAGTGGCAAGGATTAAGGAAAATGGGACTTTGGTTGAAACCAATGGGACCTCTAGGTTGAAATTATAGTTGATAAAATATTCCCAGAGGGATATTTAATCTGAAACACACAAAAAGTTTGTACGCTTTCAGTCTGTAATTCTTCTTCTAGAAATACATTGCTAGCTATAAGTAAGTTATAGTTTGGTTATAGAATTTTAAAAAAAGAAGTATGCTAAATGTTTAACAGGGAGGTTAGTTTAAAAACTATGATGTTTCAGTTCAATGACACAATATCCCATTACTAAAGGCGAAGCTGTGTAAGAATATTTGATGGCATGGTCAATGCCAAGTGAAAAGTGAATACTTCTAGGTGGAGTTACAGGAATGTTTCTCTTTCATTTTTGTGTAATTGTTATAAATTGTGTCCAAATGGTCAAGTATTTATTTTTATTTATTTTTTAATGAAAAGTTATTGGGGTGTCAATGGTTCATAAAACTACACCTGTTTCAAGTGTACAGTTCTGTGATATATCATCTATATATCTTTAAAGCAAAAATTAGCTCCTCAAGCAAGGCACCCTGACATGGGTTCTGTGGATCTATGGACTTCAAGTGGGATCCAGGAACCCTTCTGGAACCTTATGTAAAATTTCCAATGTCTGAAATCTTTTACAGAAAAGAACAAGATGGATTGTCAAAGGTGGCCAATAACTAAGTTTCAGAACTATTCATCTAAATACTGTATATGAATAAATTAATTTCATTTTAATTTCTTTGAT
This sequence comes from Hipposideros armiger, assembly GCF_001890085.2. Classification (NCBI taxonomy): domain Eukaryota; kingdom Metazoa; phylum Chordata; class Mammalia; order Chiroptera; family Hipposideridae; genus Hipposideros; species Hipposideros armiger. The sequence goes on along the minus strand of NW_017731492.1, from coordinate 2,866,320 downwards.
GATTATGGACAACCCTAAAATTTAAGATAGGTTCTTATACATTATAACTCATCATCAACTACTAAGACAAGTTCTTTCAGGTCTATTATAGTCACAAAGAAATGTAAAAACATATTCTGTGACATTGGATTTCTTAAATACTATAGTATAGGTTTACTTCATTTATAACATCTATTACTGAGTAGGATTTGTAGTAAAAGTAAATCTTTTTAAATAAGTAAGGTCAGCTTAATAAACCAACTTAATATAGTAGTTAAGATTTCAGTAAGCTTAAATAACAAAATATGAGTATGTGCATAAAATCAAGACTCAGGTATGTGGCAAGTTGTTAAAAATAGAGTAAGATTAAAAAAATATTAAATTTGGTAAAACCTAAAATACTACTTGTGAGATTATTACTATGTTTCATTCAAGAGATGAATAAATAAAATACATATTATGATTACCTGATAATAGCTTTACCATTTGAACTTTTAAAATAACAGATTGTTATAGTAACTATCATACACAATAAAAATTTCATTTTAGAAAATAAAAGTGACATAGCCCAATGGTTTACAAAATATATATATATATATATATATATATATATATATATATGTGTGTGTGTGTGTGTGTGTGTGTGTGTGTGTGTGTTTCAGTTTATAAAGCTTTTTGTGTGTGCATAGTAGTACTTCTTTACTCCTTAAAGTAACTAGTTTGCCCTTATTAACCCAGGTTTACAAACAAGGATACCAAAGTTCAGGGAAGTTAAATTATTTTCATTAAGTCACTGAGACAACAGATAATAGAGTTGGGCTTCTCACATACAGTTCTCTTATACCCAAATTCAGAGAACTTAAAAAAAGATATGTGTTAGCAATTGACTTCCACACATATACCTCTAAATTCATGTAGCATGCCACATTATTAATGAGATATAAAAGAGAAAATGCCACTATACTCATTAATTTTATACATTTGATTATATTTTTTCTATTTTAATTAAAGCATTTCTGGCCCATAAAAGAGTACTTGCATAATTTTTTAATATCAAATATTACTTAGATATACACCATTACTATGTCTGTTCAGAGCCTTAACTGTCTTAGCAAAACCTGATGTTTGAAAGCTTCTCTAGGGATCTTCTAAATGTGTGCAGAAATATATAATAGTACAGATAGAACAAGAGTGGCATTATTCCTGCTTATAATAAATAAATGATTCACTCATACCCTGACAGCCATAACTTAAATTCACAGCTTCTCTGTAGATCTATATAAGATGTTAGTTGTCATTTAAATGAATACATTTAAGAAGTCCTCCATTGTTTTAGAAGAATGACAGTCACAACCCAAACCCTAACTACAAAATATAAAAGCAAATTCTCTGGACTACTTAAGGGAATTGACAACCTCTTACAACTTTTAGAAAGAAAATAACTGCATGTGCTTTTCAATGTAGAGTGTATAAAATTCCCTCTTTTGTCTCATTGATCAGAAACCTTTTAGGAAAGAAAACTATCTATGTAGCCCAGTATTTCCATGAAAATAAACCACCATAAGTTAAGAAAACGATGACATTCACAAAATAATATATATATTAAACGTTTTTACTGAAGGTACTGAAATCAAACACAGCAGATTTTCTGATTGTGAGTAAATTTTACATGGATAAAAAACCATGAAATTAGATTTAATTAATGAATTTTTATTTACAAAAAAAGTTGTTAAAAATATATTTAGTGAAACGTTATATGTTTTAGTTTGAATTAATGGTAAGGAAGTTCTGAGAGGTTATCTACCTCACCGCTTATAGATAATGTCCCTTAATTATATTTTCTCAACAATTTGCATGATACTATTTGCTGGCTGGCACTGCTTCTAATCCCCTTTGAGAAGATTGAAGAAAGCTGCTTGAAGATCTGTGTTTTCTGATACAGACAGCTAAAATAAAATAACATTGTGATTGATTTGGGAAGCTATAAAATTAACCTAATAGAATTACCTTCTCATGATTCAAATGTTGTCTAAAAATGTATGAATATAAATAAATACAAAGCATAAATCCAAAGTCTGCAAGAATTAAAATGTAAACAATCTGTTTTTATTTTATTTTCAAATTTTGTTTTAAAAATAACAAAATATTTATTTTGATTTCATTAGTGTCAATAAGGGATGTAATTCCAGGAAATTCATGAAAAAGGCTACACGAATGTTAAATAGATAGATGAAACAAATGCTCAATCTCAGTGATCAGAAAACACAAATTAGGGCTGGCCGAGTGGCTCAGCTGGTTAAGAGCTCGCTTGGGAGCGCCAGCTCTGAGCAGCAGGATTGCGGTTCGGATCCCACATTGAGGGCCAGTGACACGCCCTCTACAGCTAAGATGATGAACAACAGTTCGACCTGGAGCTGAGCTGCTGTGAGTTGTCCACGATGGCATAGGCTGCAGCGGGGCTGAAGTGAGCTATGTGAGTGGCTGGCAGCCAGCATGAGCGGCTGGGAGCCACTGTGAGCAGCCCACCAATGACTGGCGACCGATTGCCTCACCTGGGAAGAGCACAATGATCATTGCACCAAGGGCCAGTAAAGCGATGTCCTCCAAAACTAGACTGAAGAACAAAAACAGCAATTTGTCTACCTGTCTGTTCCCCTTCCCTGATTCCCCAATGCTGTTCCCCTCCCCCCAATTCCCCAATAAAATATTTTTAAAAAGAAAGAAAAGAAAACAAATTAAAACCACTTGTGACACTACTACACACTCACCAGAAAGGCTAAAATTTTAAAGGCTGTTGGAGAGAATATGGAGCAAGGGAAGTATTCCCAAATTTCTGGGGAAAGGACAGTGTACTTTTGGAAAAGTTTGACACTCTCTAATGGTGAATATATGCATACCTAATCACATAGTAATTTCACCTTTAAGTAAAAATTATCTCAGACCAGAGTGTTAGCAATGGAGTTAGTGATGAGCGATAAGGTTCTGGATATATTTAAAGGTAGAAGCACCAAGATTTCATGATTAACTTAATATGGGGGGAAAAAGAAAAGAGCAAAACAAACCCTAAAATTTGGTCTTGAGCAACTGGGTGGATACTGGTGTGTTCAGCTGAGACAGTGAAAACCACATAGTGAGCAGGTCTGAGAGTGAGGAGGGTACCCTTCCTTCATGCCCATCTCACTAGAAATGCTCCCATTTTTCTGTCCGAATTACTGTCAAACCCTCATAAAATCTATCATTTTAAACAGATATTAGTCAGTACACTACAGTTATTCTCACTGATGTATCTGTGAGCTTCCACCAAAAAAAAAAAATCTATGCACGTTGTGTAAATACACTCCATAATTTAATAATGTGACATAAATGACCTAACATAAAAATGGACAATATTTTGATAAAGAAGGCCATAAACTTAAGATCCATAGCTTTCATGAGATTATGACGCATAACAACCACAGTATTAGTCTATCTGGATGAATATAGTCATAAAATTGTAAATAACAAGTACAGCCACATTCTTCCTTTTTTATTTTCAGTTTTATTTAAAGTCAGTGTAATCACCAGAGTGATCTGACAATAGATATTGAATTATGCTGTACTTGCTTCCATAAAGAAAAGTCATCAAAACATAGATCCTAGTTTATGTATGTGTTATATAAAATAGGAAACTTTATCATATAAGAAACTAGAGGGGTAGCAGGAAGTATACAACATAAAATGGAGTCACTTAGGTCCCTTTAATAAATATGTTATTCTCTGCTATGTCTTTGGAATTGAAATTGGAGAACATAAGCCAGTCAACTGTGGAATGGCTGCTGGTCACACAGATGCAATTTTTGAGAAAGCTGCAAAATTTCTGAGCAATATGGAACTCAGATTACTGTGATGAAAGATACATAGGAGAGCCACTGAAAGAACTACAGCTTCTACAGAGGCAGGCGCACCTGTAAATGCTGCAACCACCCCTGAGTTCTAATCCTCCAATCCTGCCTGATGAAGTAAACATGAAGATTTTAAATGAAATCATGTAATTTAATTTCTTAGTTTTTCCAATGCCTTTGTCAACTACTACTTGTTTGTTTTTGTTGTTGTTCTTTTTTGTTTTTAACCACCAGAACACTTGCAAACTTGTGACTTGTGATGTTCACTTAAGGAGGGATTTCAGAATGCTTGAAAATACAAAGTACCTGGTTGGGAATTGTTTTTTTGTCCTTTTGCTACACAATAAATTTGGTAGGTTGCTGAAAACAACAAGCTGGCTCAACTTAGATGTGGGAATCCGCACTGGCAGTGTCTTGATTCCCAGAATGCCACCTTGCTCTCTAGACTTCTAGTCCTACCTGCCTTATTTGCACCTTGACTTTTATTAGGAAATAGGCCTCTCACGTGTGGTGCCCAAGATTCCGTCATTAAAACACCACCAGACACAGCTCTTTCCCACTGTGTCTCTACCCTGCAAGTCTTCCTGGCTCATCTTCCTTGTTCCTGTTCCCACTTCATTTGCTCA